>NC_056623.2:162879941-162956012 GCF_002870075.4 Lactuca sativa | reverse complement strand
ATGCATAAGAGTGACATCTACCTTTAAAGCGGGCGCTTTCTCCACACAGATGACCATAACCTAGTCGATCAATATCAAAGAGAGACAGCAGAATTCGCTTTTTGTTTAGGATGTATTCTCCTGTTGTTGATTGAAATCCAGTGAGATCTCCACCAATGATGTGATTCCATGACTTGTAATAACCTAACACATCTTCTTCTTCTTCTTCTTCTTCTTTTTCTCCATCATCATACACAAAACTCACCCCACACTCCTTTATAACTGGATCAGATTGCGACATCCTCTCATATGGATCCTTCCTCAAGGTAATAGTAACTTGGTCACCACATTCCATCTCATTCATCCCAAACATCCAATGACTTAACAACATCAAACCACTTCTACTGAGATGGAGAATTTCAAGGTAGTGGTGGTATATCCAGATGAGGTTCTTTGTTATATTTCTAATTATGATCACTGGCAAATGATGGAAAATATACATTCGCAAATCAAGCAGAAATTCAGAGTTACCTAGTTGTCTCTCATTCAAAAATAGAGATGCAACTACGCAACAGAAATTCAATCCTCTAAGCTTGTTAGGAGATGATGGGATGGTAAATGATATTGATGGCCCCTTGTTTCTATCCGTAATCCAATTCGGTATCTCTTCACCACTATAAAATGTGCTGAATATTCCAAATTCATAATACATCTGCCAAATACAACCACCTTCATTAATCACCACATTAATTAAATATACATAAAGACATATAGTTAACCAGAGCAAACCTGGATTTCAGATTCCTTTCTTGGTCTAGGATAGGATGGAGATCCCATGAGCTTTTCCTTGGGAAAGTCTATCTTACTCCATCCCAAACTGCGTAATACCTTTTCCTCAACACCTACCATTGGTTGGATTTTGACCAAGCCTTCAAATTCAAACGACGAAGGTGTAAATTTAGTCCAATTTAAAATGAACTTGAGTGGGAACATTTGTGGATCAAACACAACTTTTTGTAGCAAAGGCTTATTAGAATACAGGCTCAAATATGTAAGTGTATGTGGAGCATGCTCGACTGACGTTAGCATATTACAATTTCCCATACTAAGTGTCTCAAGCCTATGAAGGCTTCTAACACAACTGGGCATGGAAACGATAGGATTTTCATTTAAATATAAATGCTTTAACATGGTTAGGCAACTGAAATCAAAGGGAAAGGATTCAGTGGACAAATTAGTATTCACAAGTGACAAGGTTACTAAAGATCTCGGTAACGAAATCTCAAAGAACTTTGAAGACCTTGGTACAACCTCCAGAACGGTAGACAAAGATGTTATTGTGTTTATGCGAATGTTGTTACCCTTAATCATTTCGAGTGAATCCATATCCCTAGATTTGATTCGAGATTCACCAAGATAACAACCGTTTAGCAATAGTGTTTCAACTTTCTTTAACTTGCCTATGATTCGCCGAAGTTTTTGAAGCTTGCTGCAGGAGCTCAAATCAACAAGAACAAGTTTTACACATTGCTCTATCGATTCACAAACCTCAAGCAAACCAATGCAACCTTCAAGTATCAACATCTCAAGTTTAGGGAAGTGGTCAAACCCACCAAGGCTACGAAGTTGTTCACAAAAACTTAAATTAAGAATTTTCAATGATCCAAGCAAGCTTTTGCCTTTTGAATAAGATCCCATCAACTGCTGAAAAGGAAACAAGTTAAAATACCAGTGACTCTATCAGCTTGAACTAGAAGAAGGATAAATATAGATAAGTTACCATTTGCATGCTTTCACATCGTTGCGGATTATTATAACAAATGGAAAATGATTCAATGTTGCTATATGACATGTCAAGAACAACCAAATTCTCCATCCATAAGTCTGAAGGTATAGACTTCAAAGGAAACCCATGCATACACAACCATCTTAATTCTTCCGGAAAGTTCTTGTAAGTGCCATTGATCTGCACATAATTGAGTTGAAGCAGCATTAGATTATCCATCTTACTCAATGCGTCTGTTTTCAACTCAAGTGATCCATGTAACTTCTCTTTCTCAATTATCTTCATGTCAAGAGTGAGGCCTAGAACATTTTCCGTACCCTGACAAGAAAGGCATGCAAAAATACATTAAAATGTATAAACAGACATATAGAAATACAAAATGCTTTAAACAAGTATACAAGAGCTCTTACCTTTTTCTGTTTCAACACTCTAAATGAGTCATGGCCCCATAATCGACTTCGTTCCCATGGCTTGTGAAATGATTCTTCACGTACTACAAATCTTCCCATCTCTTGAACCAATTGATGCAGTATCAATTCGTTATACCATCCTATACTAAGAAAGCATCTGTCGATGAGATTCGTAATTCCAGTTCTTGTTTCTATATCACATGCTTCTAATATTGTTGTAGCAACATCTCTATCCATTCCCACAAAAATACAAGCAATATGCTTAAACAGCTCCTTATCATTTTCAGATGGCAAAGAATCAAAGCTCATTCTCAAGACATTGTTTATAGGGGAATCATTTTCTTTCTTTAGCCTGTCTATGTACCCATCCCAATAAGTTACATCTCGATTATGTAGGTTCCTACCCAGAACTTTAAGAGCCATTGGATGTCCTTCACAATACTTCACTAGCTTTTTCGACACCTCTTCATAACCTGCCTTAGGATCATTGCACATGAATGCATGAAAACAGAAAAGCTTTTGTGATTCGATCTCAAATAAGCCTTTAAGAAAGTGCTTTTCATGCGTGAGTGATTTACCCTTCAATTTGAACAGTTCACAGCTCTCTGTCAACCACGCGTCCTTTGTAGTTATTATGATTTTGCTTCCTGGATGAAAACCTTTCCTTCCAAGTAATGCATCTAATTGGTCGAGACTACCAATGTCATCAAGAACAAGAAACACCTTGTTACGGGCTACTGCATTCTCTATCATTGAAGTGTACGTAGAAACATCATGAACTTGAACTGAAGTTGGTTTTGAAATATCCTCATAGAGTTTCTTTTGTACATCAAGCATCCCATTATATTTTTCATCGCATCTCCTGTTGATATCTTCAATGAAGCTGCTTGTGTCGAATTCATGAGAATGTAACGTGTAGACATATTTGGCTAAAGACGTCTTCCCTATCCCACCCATACCCAAAATAGTGAGTATATGTGTTTTTTGGGAGGATGTATCTTTCAACCACGAACCTACAAATTTAATGGAATTTTCCACCCCAATAAGCTGCGGCAGTGGAAACCTTGAGGATGTATGTAATCTACGAAAGATGTCCTTAACTATTCCATCAATAAGCTCCACCTCTAGCCTGCAATTTGATTTTATAAGAACCACAAAACACAATCTAAAAAAATAACACGACATATTGGAGATTCAAATTTTCTTGATGACATTGAAAAGGTGTATTTGCACTTTTAACCATACAACCATCTAATGTGCATGGTCATAATTATTATATATAATAAGGCCAGAGTCTAATGTAATACAAGATTTTATTAACGGGCAACGATATTTCATTTTGTTTCTACAAAACCATCAAACTTAAATATCAACTTGGTTTTTCTTGAACCTGAACAAAATATTAGTGAATAGTTTCAACTTAACCTTTCCGACTTACATGTGAGCATTAGAATATCATAATAAAAGATGATGTAATTTGAAGGTAAAATGATATAAAAACTTAGTAGCGGATTATAACCATTCAAAATTTGATTTATTAGTAAAAAGCATAAAAAAAATCATTAATAGCATTTATCTAAATGAATTTACTTATGTTAAAATAAGAAATACATAGCAAATGTTTTAAAACTAGCATGATGGTTTAACCTACCTATATGAATTAACTTATGAGATCACATAATTGCAAAAACTAGATTCAAATTTATGCGTATTTGTATCCAAATTTTAATGCATCATAAATATGCCTATTTTATGATTATAGAGAAACATATTGAAATGTATACGCCTTATGAAAATATAGGAACGAAAATGGTTACCTGCCATTTGCATCCATCCCCTTCAAATCAGCGACCTCTGTAAGCGCTCTATTCCAACGTTCTATCTTTTGAGCCCATTGACATCTTTTGCTTGAGTTTGTCTCTGCTTCCATCTTCTGTCTATGCTTAGTCATTGCATCTCCAAAGCTACTTTCTTGCTTCCTGACATGTGTGGGCTCAACATGATAAAAGATGGGGAAAACAATATGTTTGGACGCCTTACGTTGCTCAAGGATCAACACCAATTCATCAAGACACCATGTTGAAGTAGCATAATTCGTAGACAAAACGATAACAGAAGCTCTAGATGCTTTAATTGCAGTCTCCAATTCTGGTTTCAGATCTTCCCCTGTTTCGATCTCTTCATCATCTAAGAAGGTAGTGATATTGGCATGCATGAGGGCATTATAAAGGTGATTAGTGAAACTATGACGAGTGTCAACACCTCTAAAACTCAAAAATACATCGTATCCACGACAATGAGTTGATGAAGAAGATGAAGCTTCTTCAGAAATTTCATGGAGCTCAACCATTATGAGTTATGGATTGATTCTTGTTTCTCCCAATAAAGTAGTATTGCCTTTTGAAGCTTTTGAATTCAACCTCTTCCTCACTTGTGCCTACAGAAAATCAATAGTTATATTCTACAAAATTAGATTAAAAAAAAATGAAGTGTTTAAATAACATTACATATGCACCTCCGAATGTTAGCATGTGAATTTAATCTGCTTCAAAATTAAGTATTGATATAAAATCACCACAACATTTAGATGTGAATTAATTATAAATTGAATTGAATACTCAGTTAATTAGATTGGTTAACCTGTTTTTCTACCCCTAGAACAGGACTTGAAGTTAACCAAATCCTACGTGTAATTAACACACCCATGCAGAACGAATGTCAATGAAATGAACCCAAACACACAAATGAGAAAGTGGCTAAAAGTAATCGCATGCCAATGAAGGTTTGATTATGTGAAAAAGGTGAGTTTAGTGATGAGTACATAAACTTTGTTGACCAATGTTTGTCGTTGTGATATCTACAAAGAAATCCCTTATCAAATTGCAGCTCAAAGAAAACCTAATTCAGCTTATCTGTGAAAAAGCAGAGCATTACTTGATTGATGATGATGATGATATAGGATCTCTGAACTAGCAAAATCCTAATTTCGATTCAAGGAATCTAACACCCGAAAGTACTTCACAAAAACCGAGATTTTTTTTTTTTTTTTTTGAAAGAAGGGGAACATAAACATCACCAGAAAATTAAACATTATCGTTCAGGTTCAAAAGGATTCAAATGTAAAAAAATCGTGTTTGTGAATTGGAAAATTAGAGGAATTAAAGAAATACATGTTGGACTCTGTACAATCCTGATTGAAAAAAAAAAGTAATTTAGATTATCGAATCAGCAATCACCTGAACAAACTGATTATTATAATTTGATTTATGATTGATGAGATAAAATTGTGTAACAACATGTGAAAGTAAATGGTAAAAATCTGCTTTCATAGTTACCTGTCTACAGAGCAACAACAAGACCTGAAACGGCGAGAATAGCGGATGAAGAACGACGACGCGACACAGAAGGATAACGACAGAAAACTACAGAGCGAATGGCGAGAAGTCGGCCGGTAAACGGCGAGTCAACGAGGAAGGAAGGGAGACGTGAGAGAGATCGAGACAGAATGTTGGGTTGGAGGACTTAAATAATAGTAAATGGTAGAAAAGTTATAATAATAATAATAATTGGGTTGGAGGACTTAAATAATAGTAAATGGTAGAAAAATTATAATAATAATAATAATAAGTCCTTTTCTTTCCTTATGCATTAAGAGTGTGTTTGGTTCGTCCGAATTGAATGGAATTTGAGAGAAAAGGAATCCAATTCCTTTGGAATCCGGCGTTTGGTTCAACATTAAGTAAAAGAGGAAAGGATTCTAAATGAGCAAGCATTCCATCAAGTGGAGGAAAATACTTTCCTTCAAAGAAAGAAAGGAATTAATTCCATATCATTTTAATTTCACAAAACCATTTATTTTGTATTAACAGCAATATTTGTCAAAATTGATTGTGATGTTTTAGATTTACTTGCTGGAAAGAGATGCACCATAACATACACAACCTGCTTTTTCTTTTGAACTTTTTTTTGACATATATGTTTTTGTTTTTAAATTTTCTGGTAAGTCAATATGTCGATCCTCACCATCATTTATGATTTGCAATTATAGCTTTAAGTATGATTTGCAGATTTGAACCTATGTAAACTAAAAAAACAATTGTTACCTATGAAAATTATTGATTTTCAAAAGATATATTTATGAGAAATATGGTTTCCGTGAATTTTTCTCTTTTTTTTAGATATTCACTGGTCAACACCAATGAAAAGACGGAGGTAAGCACCTGCGAAAATCTAGGTGTCATGTGAATTTTTTTATTATTTTTTTTTATTTTTTATTTTTACATGTTATATTTATAATTAGTAGAGCTAAAATGATATGATGAGTTTTAAAGGTCACCTTTATGATTTGTAGAGCCTATCTGGCATTCTATTTTTTATTTTTTATTTTATGGATTTGGTCTTTATCACATATAAAAAAAACTATATTACCGCTATTTTTTTGGGCCTATTTACTTATAAAATAGATTATTTAATAACTTTAATAGGAGGGTTATTCCTAAACACTACCCATTCATCCATAGTCTCTTTCCTGTTACCATCACCATCATCTCATCTACAAATAACCTTACAACATCGTTGTCATCCATTTCTTGCATATCTGCATTGCCAGCATCACCTCGCCTCTTCTTTCCATTCCAAATAAACCTGCTACTAGAATCATTTATGTTCATCCTTGTTAGCTTCCAAAAACGAAGACCTATATGCAACTTGACAATAAAAAATGAGTACCCATATTCAAAGACGGATGAAGTGTCGATGATTTTAGTGTCATTGGACATTTTGTGTAATTGAATCTAACATGTGAGCTAAAAGAGTTATTATTTGTTTGGTGAATGTGGAGTGCGTGCATATATAAGATTGAACTATAAGTCAGTACGACAGAATGGCGGGGGTCAAGCCCCCCTCTCCCGCAAGGTCGTAGGGGTAGCGCCCCTAGCGAGGTCCATGGAGCAGAGCCCCTGGCGGTAAGATTGACAAATCTTGTTAGTTTTGAAAATGATTGATTATGTCATTAGTTTTGAGATTCTCCTGACTAATTTAAAAGATAACAACCCTAATCTGTCATTGTCAGGTATATATACGACTCATTCTCTGAGCCGTAGAGAGCCCACTTAACTCTTATTTCTTTTGAACAGACTTAGAATTCTTTGGCGATTTGGTTTGTGTTTCTATGACTAGATACACAAGTCCTTTTGGACTATCTTGGACTAGATTTCCTTTAACCCAGACATATGGTGGAAATATCAGTTCAGAAAGTGAACTTACATGATCCACAAGAAATCCGGTTCTCCGCCATCACCTACTTATATTACTCCCCTCGATTTGTGACTGGGATGTCGAGGATCACAAAACAGGGTGTGAATAACCATGCAAACTTACATGGTGCCCTCAATGTTACAATCACCTATTCGATGTGCCGGTTAACCACACACGCTCCATCGAACTATGACAAACAATGAGTCACCCTTTGCTACCTTTGCTTAAAACCATTTAGTGTGTCGGTTAACCACACACGCTCCACTAACGTCTTCGCAAGGGCACAAAGTGTAATTTCATGGAATTGCATCAATTCACTTTTGTCTAAAGTAACTAAGATTGGGAATTTTGTAAAGGCATTTAGTTACTTTTGTACTTCATTATACTTATAATGGAAGGTTTCTGTCCTATCCTACCCGTTCGGCTAATGACCCTCCACTAGTCAAGAGTGCGGTGGGTAAGAGTGGATACCCATTCAATTGCCATTTTATAGGCAATTTTCTTAAACACCCCTTATAGACTAGCTTTGTGAATGAGGCCTACTAACGGTAAGACTGACTGTTTACTCATACATATATAATACTAGACTGTTAATGTTATATATAGTATAGGGTGTATTTTACACTTTTAAAATACTAGGTGTCTAATTTAATAAATTATACTTTTTAATTTAATTAAATGTAAACCAAAACTTTATGGGTTTATTAAATCTCCTTTAATTATACACCTTAATTAATTAATAAAACCATAAGGGTGTGATTTGAACTTTTCAAAACAATACTAGGGTTTTAGAATTTAACATTTCTAAATTAAACTTTTAATCAACTTTTAAATTCCAAAACTTGAGGGCAAGTTTTTGAAACATTTCAAAACATTAGGGTTTAACTATTTAAATTTCAAAAACAAAACTTTTAAGTTCAAATTTAAACTATAAAACCTAAAGGGATTAATTTGAAACTTTTCCAAACTTTATCAAGAATATTCTAGATCACAAAATTCAAATAAGGAAATTAACAATTAATTGGTGGTTATCTAATTTGACCTAGTCCAAATTCTTGCAAGATAATTCACCAAATAATTCAAATAATTAAATCTAATCATATAAGGAAATAATTATTTAACTAATATGAAGTTATCTTTAATTTTGGCAAAGATAATCACCCAATATCATAAAAATCTGATTTATATCAATAAAAAAACGTTTTGGTAACTATCCCATAGCCAAAAGAGCACAAAATCCCGACTTTCCCTCTTTCTGACCAGCTAACTCGTCGAGTCAGACATGAACTCGGCGAGTTCACCATGAACTCGGTGAGTTCATCTATGGACTCGGCGAGTTCATCTATGGACTCGGCGAGTTCAGCCCCCAGAAACCCTAAATTTCGATCTTTAAGCAAGGATAATTCACAATAGCATTAAATGCATCAAACAAATAGCCATGTCTCTGATACCACTGATGGGTTATGAGCAAAACATCATTCTTATGGTGTACATGCAAACCCTAATAACTTTTGGATCTAGTTTGTCAAATGAACATGCAATTGAATATCCAAAGCTATAAACCCTAGATCTAGCATACAATTAATCATATTAACATAAGATTGGGGTTTAGATCTTACCTTGATTGTTATGTAGCAATAATAATCTCAAATCCTCCTTTGTAATGGCTTTAGAAAGCTTAGAGTCACAAGTATCACTCCTCTAATGGCTCACAAACACCAAGAGCAAGAGGATGAAGAATGATAAGAGAGGAGGCACCCAAAAACGTGTAGAAACCCTAAGGAATTAGTTGGCCACGTTTTTGGTGCCCTAGGGGTCCTTAAATAGTGAGGCTATTAGGGTTATCTAACAAGGAAACCCTAATTTGACTGCTTAGGCCCTAAGCAACCCATGGACTCCCTCCTTAGAGGCCTTGGACAATTTCTAATGAGTTTCCCCATAGAATTCGTCCACTCCATCCTCTATGGAGTCCATTAGCCCAATATTCAACTATCACACAATTGACAGTTCTAGTCCCCTTTATTTAATTAATGTCTTTTAGCCATAAAATTAATTCTTGACTAATATTAATTAAACAATATAATTTCTCCTTTAATATATTATTCTCATAATATATTAATAAATCATAATTACTCATCTCTCTTCATAATTCATCCTATCAAGTTGCTTTGGTGAAGGCAACCCAAAAGGACCATGCAACAATCGGGTCAAGTACATACCAAAATAGTTATGGACTTAGACACTAATCCAACATTTATACGGCCAAGTAGCTCGCCGTGGGGAGCGCCGATCCTTTTTGTCAAGAAAAAGGATGGTTCACACCAGATGTGCATTGATTACCGGGAGTTGAACAAGTTAACGGTCAAGAACCATTACCCACTGCCGACGATTGATGATCTGTTTAATCGGTTACATGGAGCGTCTTGGTTCTCCAAGATTGATCTGAGGACTGGATATCATCAGATGAGGGTGCGAGATGAGGATATCCAGAAGACGGCGTTCAGGACTCGTTATGGGCATTACGAGTTTGTGGTGATGCCTTTCGGGCTCACCAATGCACCAGCAGCGTTCATGGATCTCATGAACAGGGTGTGTAGACTGATGTTGGATCGATCGGTGATAGTGTTCATCGATGACATATTGTTGTATTCTAGATCCAGAGAGCAACATGAGGAGCGTTTGAGGGAGATCCTCGAAGTCCTGAGATCGGAGAAGCTTCACGCCACATTCTCCAAGTGTGAATTCTGGTTACGAGAGGTCCAGTTCCTGGGACATCTCGTTAATCAGAATGGGATATTGGTCGATTCGGCCAAGATCGAGGCGGTGATGATTTGGGCGGTGCCGAGAACCCCCATCGAGATCAGGAGTTTTCTGGGATTGGTCGGCTACTATCGGAGATTTATCAGAGATTTCTCCAAGATCGTCGTGCCTCTCACCAGGTTGACCCGAAAGGGTGTTGCTTTTATGTGGGGTCCAGAGCAGCAGACCTCGTTTGAGACACTTCGCCAGAGATTATGCGAAGCCCCTATGTTAGCCCTCCCGGATGGAATGGAGAATTTTGTGGTGTATTGTGACGCATCGATATCTGTCACACCCCAAAACCACGAACGGCGGAAACGTTCAGGGGTGGAGGACGTCATGTACAGTATCACAACAGTGTAATATAATAAACAAGCAACAACATCATCCATTGCATTATAAGTATAGTTTTAATACATGTGTGTTCTTTCATTGTAGTAAGACACCAAAATATACAATCAAAATAAAAGACGAGACTTGTCTGCTCCGTCTTCTCAAAACCTGGCCATCGTACCTGTCTACTGTTGACCTGAGAATACAAGTTATTTTGAAAGAGAGTATCAGCTTTAAAGCTGGTGAATTCATAAGTATTTAAGTGTCATTGTCTTGCTTAAGAAAATCTGTTATGAAGGCCATGTAAACCTTTAAATGAAAATGTTGATGTAAGTATGAAAAACCCTATAAAATACCTTAGTTTCTATAAGTATGAAATGTAGTCTTCTACCAAGACCCGAATGTTTTGTTATGACCATGTAGTCTTCTACCAAGACCCGAATGTTTTGTTATGACAATGTAGTCTTCTACCAAGACCCGAATGTTTTGTTATGATAATGTAGTCTTCTACCAAGACCCGAATGTTTTGTAAGTAATATGATAGCTTTTCCTTTCTATTGACTAGTACTAGAGTACTTAGTCTAACTCCTCGTTTATGTGAAAGTATCACAAAATAAAGTAAACAGGAAAAATATAATCATGTAAGTGTTCTTATCTTGGGTTACCAGGATAAACACGACATCGCCGAAGCGAAAGATAGACCCTATGGACATCCGAAGAGTGTCCCCTCATCCTCTGTAGCGGCAGCAGGGTGGAGGGAGGGTTAGTCCCGATATCGATCTCTTAATAAATATCGTTAATCTAATGATCCTCCGAAGATTCACATCTCATCCACTGTTGCAATAGTTGGACAGAGGGATGGTTAGTCCTGTCACTGACCACTAAATAAGTAACAACCTTAGACATCCGTAGACATTCATCGACCACTGGTGCTAATCAGTGGGGTTCAAAATGGTAAGTCCCGCCGAGATATCCCATTGAACCGGGATAGGAAAGATAATTTACACAGTAAGTACTAATAAATCATCATTGTAGTTCTAAGTACAAGTATCCAGGTAAGTAAATACAGGATAATGCACCTATGTAGAAGTGTTCCTGTATGGTATTCATGTAAGTGTGTTCATGTAACAGGTAAGTATATGTAAACATATTCATGTATCATGTATTCCTAAGTACGTGTACTCATGTATCATGTAAGGTATTGGTATAGACTAATTAATGAATTGACTCTTGTGTGATTCCTTGTAGTAGTAATAATGTTTGATATCTTCTAACTATCCCTATGATAGTTAACTAGAAGGTAATTGGTTGTTTACGTAGGTTTATGCACTCTTTCTACCCAAGAGTCTTGGAAACTAAATGAAGGGTGAAAACTATAATCTCTAACATATAAATGAACATATGCGCATAAGTATAGTTTGATTCAAGAAGGTAAAATAATGGTTTTGCAAGATATCTAGGAGTTTTGAACAATAATTAAGAATGACTTGATGTCATTTTAATAAACATTTCAAAACTAATACTTTTGATATCAAGGTATTTTAAGATAGAAAACCACTTCATGTGTCACCTTTTGAAATATGTGAAATCTACTGAGTGAAAACACAGTTATAAAATACATAAGATTGATTTAATAACATATTGTTTTCTACTTGTATTCCCCCCCCCCCCCCCCCCCCCGTTAAACGTTTAAAATCATTTAAAACATTGATTAAGGGGTATGAACTCACCTGTAGTTGGTGGTTCGGATGAACTGGACGGTGTAGGATTGCTAGGTGTCAAGTGAGGACTTGTACACACACTACGATCCTAATGAACATATAATCACACATATATGCACTCAATTAGTCTCAAATTACTAATTGATAAAGTTAAGACATCCTAGACATAATAAACATTTTATATAAGTGTTTTAAGTCCTAAGGATTGCATCTAAGCTATTGTGGGACCAGACACTTGTGTTTAGGGTTCCAAAGGACCCTATATATGAGTTTACTCCCCATATACCATCACACTTGGAGTTTACGGTTGTAAACTCTTGAGTTTACGGCCGTAAACTCCCAACCATGGGTGTATTGTGTGTTTTGAAGTTCCAAATGATTCCTAGAATTATTCCAACTTGGTGGTTAAATTCTTGGAAGGGTTTAAGGTCTAGAAACACTCCCTAGAGGAGTTTACGGCCCCAAGGCCATTTCCTTTGGAGTTTACGGCCGTAAAATCCCTTGGAATGGTGTTTTTGTTGTTTTCAAGTCTCTTGCATATGAAGGATAGGTTCTAGACTTTTACCTAAAGCGTATGAAGGCAGTTGGCACACTTTGGTGCCCTTCATTCATGTTTACGGCCGAAGAACCATGTCTTGGCCATAAACTCACTTTGGAAGGTGATTTTGATGTGTTTAAGGCCCTTGATTTATTAGGAACAAATCTAGGTAAAAGCCTAAGGCCTTAGGTGCCTTGAAAGCACCATTTTGAGTATGATTTTGGAGTTTACGGCCTAAGAAACTCTTGGGCCGTGAACTCCCAAACTTAGGTGGTTCTTGCTTGATTTCATGTCCCTAACACACTCCTATACAAGTCCAAGGCAGTTGTATATCACCGGGGACAGTCTAGGCTTCGTTTCGGGAGTTTACCGCCCAAGAACACCTTGGGGAGTAAACTCCTAAATCTAGTGATTTAGCCTTCTAAATCATGTTATAACTACATATAAAGCTTTCTAACACTACTAGAAAGAGTTACTCACGTTTTGGTATAAAAACCCGAAGATCCGTGAGAGAGAAAATGGCTTTTCTCTAGTTGGAAATGTGAATAATGAATGAATTTGGTTCAGAATTCTATTTATAGTCCTGAGATATTTTTGGCAGAAAATATTTTTATTCCTGAAATGACCTCTAATATAATAGAGTGTTGGAATAACAGTGTTGCACAAAACCCTTGTGCACCCACTCTCCTGATATTTCCTGAAGTGTAACCCTGAATTACTCAAACTTACACGAAAAAGTCTGAAAATTAACTATGACTGCTATAACTTCTATTGAAGTGATATAGTTTGTACTGAATGGAAATTTCGGGTTGTCACAATATCGGGGTTGGGTGCGGTGCTTATGCAAAGAGGGCATGTGATAGCATATTGTAACATTCCCCACTAGCATGTATCACAATATTGTCCGCTTTGGGCCACTCAGCACGAGGACTTCCCAGGGGGTCACCCATCCTGGTACTACTCCCGCCCAAGCACGCTTAACTGCAAAGTTCTTATGGGATCTGCTGCCCTCACGGCTTTAAAACGCGTTGTGATAGGGAAGGTATCCACACCCCTTATAAGGAATGCTTAGTTCTCCTTCCCAGCCGATGTGGGATCAGATCTAACCCACTTTCACCCCCCATTATAGGGTTCGACGTCCCTGTCGAACACATCGACCCGTGCCCTGGCTCTGATACCATTTGTAACATTCCCCACTAGCACGTATCACAATATTGTCCGCTTTGGGCCACTCGGCACGAGGACTTCCCAGGGGGTCACCCATCCTGGTACTACTCCCGCCCAAGCACGCTTAACTGCAGAGTTCTTATGGGATCTGCTGCCCTCACGACTTTAAAACGCGTTGTGACAAGGAAGGTATCCACACCCCTTTATAAGGAAATGTTTCGTTCTCCTTCCAAGCCGATGTGGGATCAAATCTAACCCACTTTCACCCCCCATTATAGGGTTCGACGTCCCCGTCGAACACATCGACCCGTGCCCTGGCTCTGATACCATTTGTAACATCCCCCTCTGACACGTATCACAATATTGTCCGCTTTGGGCCACTCGGCACGAGGACTTCCCAGGGGGTCACCCATCCTGGTACTACTCCCGCCCGAGCACGCTTAACTGCAGAGTTCTTATGGGATCTGCTGCCCTCACGGCTTTAAAACGTGTTGTGACAAGGAAGGTATCCACACCCCTTTATAAGGAAATGTTTCGTTCTCCTTCCAAGCCGATGTAGGATCAGATCTAACCCACTTTAATTGTAACGCCCGTAGATCAGGGCTAGTCAATTTAGAGACGATAAGCATAAAAATGACTTTTTGATGGAAGGTTATTTAGAAGGATTAATCTTAACCAAGTTGTAGTATATGTCACAAGGTTTCCGTGCATATAAAGAATGCCAAAATCCGAGTTATAACGAAGAAGTTATGACCCGTCGAAGTTTCACGACAGAACCGGCACGACCTAGCGTGACCCAGCGCGACGTAAATAGTGAATTTAAGGTAGATAGATATCTATCCTTAGTGATCTAAATGCGAATTGAAGATCTCATCGATAGTAATGCAACGATGGAAAGACAGACGAAAACGGACGTCAGACGAAGAAGTTATGAGTTTATAACAGAGTTTTCCTGTCCCGACCTACTAAAAATAATATATAAGTAATATAATTATAATATATTAAAAATAAAGTCAAAATTAGCCAATGGAGTCTAAACGAGAGTTGTAGAGCATAATCTCACCTTCGCGGCGATATAAAGAACGTCGAAAACAGAGTTCGTATGCGAAAGTTATGAATTTCTGAAGTTCGGGGCGCGAAACCCCAAAACTGTCAGAGACCACGACGTGGCAAGCAGTGCCACGACGTGGCAAATCTCCTGACACCTCCGGGAGGCCCCCAGATGCAACTTGGGATGACGCATGCAGTGACGACCAAGCCCACGACGTGGAAAAAGGTTGCCACGACGTGGCAAGGGCCAAATTTGCCCTATAAATAGATTTGAAGGGCCAGCCGTTTAGGGTTGCTATTTTCTCTCTTCTCTCTCCCGTTTTACCTCGATTTGCGTGCCAAAAGTACCCCGAAGCCCCGGTATCAATCCCGAGACCCGAAGCAAGTCCCGAAGCCCGAAGATCCCGAGAAGTGCGATTCCCGAGCCGAAGCTCTGCCCGCGAGAAGTTCGATTTTTGTAGAGATCTTCCAGATCTGCTGAGGATTTCTACTTCTGCAAGTAGTAGTGCTGTCTGATCATCTTCTGATCAAGTGAGTGTGTAGTTACTTTCTTCTAACACATAAATATTAAGTATTTGCTATGAAATACATGCTATGTGTATAATATAAAGTTATTTATATGTGTGAGTGTATAGTCCCTTTCATAACACAATTTCAATACAAGTATTGTGTGAATGTATTAAGTATATGTTTTGGGTGAGTATGTGATCACTTTCTTCTAACATATACATATTAAGTATTTGCTATGAAATACGTGCTATGTGTTTATATATTGTTGTTTATTTGAGATGAGCGTGGAACAGATGTTTTATATAGGTGTTAAATGAGTTAATCTGTGTATGTATTTTATATCTACAAATATGTTGGGTAGAACATGGGTAGATGAATTAGATGACGTGTGATGATAATTAGGTGATGAGAAATAGGTGATGATAATTAGGTGATGAGATATAGGTGATGATAGAAAGGTGAGGATAATTAGGTGATGATACATAGGTTATGAATTACCAGTCCAGGCGATGTTGTGGTTGCGTATTCATGCGATGATAGTCTAAACCTTATTATGAATTACCAGTCCAGGCGATGTTGTGGCTGCGTATTCATGCGATGATAGTCTAACCCTTATTATGAATTACCAGTCCAGGCGATGTTGTGGCTGCGTATTCATGCGATGATAGTCTAACCCTTACTATGAATTACTAGTCCAGGCGATGTTGTGACTACGTATTCATGCGATGATCCTTAGGAAAAAGTCCTTAGGAACAAACATATAAGGAAATGTGATGTAAGGAGATGAGAGATAAATACAATGTAGGAGATGACCCTTAGGATAATTCCTTAGGGAAGGTACTTAAGAATAAACGAAGATAATGGGGATGGGTAATTGGGTTGATTGTTTGATGATTATATATATATATATATATATATGTGATATAATATTGTGGGTTGAAAACCCTATATGCTCACCAGGCTCCCAAGCCTGACCCACTCAGTTTAATTGTATCACAGGTATCGATATGAAGCTGCTTTGCACTGAGAGATTAAAGGAGATGTAAATCACTAGAGTAAATGAATGTATGTTCTGTTTATGCTTATGTGTCTGTATCGGAACATGACATCCCGAGGTTTTATTATTTAAATGAAAATACATTCTCTTTGAGAAATGTTTTGATATGTTTTTATCATATCTTGTTTTGGGAACAAATTCCGCAACCGTTTTCATTAAATGAATACTCTGATTTATAAAACAAAGCATAAACAAATCGGTCTTTTCTGGCCGTGAAATTGGGGATGTCACAGTTGGTATCAGAGCATTAGTTTAAGCGAACTAGGAATTTGTAGGATTTCTAGACTTAAACTTAGAATGCTAAGTGAAATTTTGAGATATGTGTCTGTTATGTTTTAGACATTTATTTTAGGAAAGCTGCCTAAAATACTTTATGTGCTAAATGTTATATGTTGCCATATATGATATTATTTGTTCGGATCTATGGTCTGTTGCCGACCGGATCTAGAAACCTTATGTGTGTAGGATTCTAAGCGTACGTCAACGATATTAGAACTAGCATGTAAACGTTTCGGAGTGATAAGGATGATTTGAATATCTATCGTGATTGAGGATCTAATTTCACCTTATTTCGTGTATAGATCAAAAATGGTAAGAACCAGATGTGGAGTTGGAAATGCGAATGAAAACAGGAATCAACCACCAGTGATTGAACAAATACCTGTTGTAGCTGCTGCACCCGAGCCAATAACGATGGCTGGTGTACAAATGATGATTCAAACGATGTTAGATCGCCAGATGGAGGAGACCAGGCAGTTGCTTCAATAGAATCATGAAGAACTGTCAATTCAAGTGGAAGAGCCTGAATTAAATGAAGGGCACTCGGAAGGAGGAAACTTCAGTGGATCTATTGGTCAAGCCAACCCACCGATAGTTAGGCAAAACAACCAGAATGGAAGGAATGATGGAATGGGATGCAAGTACAAATATTTCTTGACTTGCAAACCATCGACTTTCACTGGAAAGGAAGATCCGATTGGAGTCATGGATTGGATCTCAGAGATGGAGCTCGCCTTCATGACGTGTGGTTGTAGAGGCAAGTTGCAGACCACTTTCGCAGTGCGTCAGTTTAGGGGTGGAGCTGTTCGATGGTGGAACACTCTGGGAAAGATCCTAAACCCTAATGAGCCACTGCAACTGACTTGGCAGAGTTCTTGGTGCAATTCAAGCGCAAGTTTTGCTCGGCCCAAAATCTGCTAGAACTGGAGAACAAATTTTTGACATTGACAAAAGGCAGCATGTCAGTTGATGAATATACCAATGCATTTACAGAAAAAATGGAATTTGCTTTGCGCATCGTCCCAGATGAGCTAACAAAGGTAGACCGATACGCAAAGGGACTTCCATGGGAGTACGCAGTGCCAATACGTCAGGCACCTACTCTGGAGGCAGCTATCTGGGCTGCCAAGTCTGTTGAGGACATGATCCGGGGAAGAACCGCCAACGAAGTTGAAGTTGGTGAGAAAAGAAAGATTGAGGGATCCCCAAGATCCGAAGAAAAGAGAAAATTATTGAAGTCTAGTTTGAAGAAGTTCGAAGAAGGAAGAGATGAAACCAAGTGGTGTGAAAAGTGCAAGAAGAAGCACTTCGGAAGATGTGATGGAGAAGTGACCTGCTATAAGTGTGGTAGGACCGGTCACTATTCCAGAGATTATACGTTCGAAAATAGGAAGTGTTACGAATGTGGGGATGGTGGTCATATTTCGAAGAACTGCCCAAAGAAGGACAAAGCTGCAAAGAAAAACGCACTGCCACAGCCAAGGGCATTCCACATGATCCTCGACGAAGCGAATCAAGGATGAGGATTTTATATCCAAGGATCAAGTTATGAAGTAGCAGTGCGAATAGTAACTTATGATGTAGCCTATTAGATGCATAGTATAGGGTGAACTTGAACTTTTGTGTAATCGTTTCAAGATTTAATATAAACCTTGGTTTTGTTATCTAATGTGATTGTGTGATTTCATATGGTGACTTGGCTGACTGAGGGACAATACTTGGGATGAGTATGAGTAGGTGTGAATAGTAGTATAGATCTATACTACTGGAAGCACAAGACTCACGCTTGGATCAGGGAAAGTTGCAAGGTTACCAAGAAACTAGTAATTGATTCTGTTTTATTCAAGTATGTCATTACCCATGTTTCGGTAGTGGCTAGTAGGAGGATGGTTATTCCGACCCTAGTGGTCATATCAAATTGAGTCCGACTAAGATGAGAGGTCATCGAGACACGACCCATCGGTCAGTTACAATAGATAAGGGAATGTACTTATCCTAAGAAGAAGAAGGAGTCCTCAAAAAGGACTTATTTTGTAACTCGAAGGTTATGATTGAAAGTCCAAGTTAGTACGAAGAGCAGATGCAGGATTGAGCATCAAGGTTATTACTTAGGATGGAGAGATAACGTATGGAGTCATTATACGAATCCTGTTTCGTTGATGATTCCGGGACGTAATCATCCTAAGGGGGAGATAATTGTAACGCCCGTAGATCAGGGCTAGTCAATTTAGAGACGATAAGCATAAAAAATGACTTTTTGATGGAAGGTTATTTAGAAGGATTAATCTTAACCAAGTTGTAGTATATGTCACAAGGTTTCCGTGCATATAAAGAATGCCAAAATCCGAGTTATAACGAAGAAGTTATGACCCGTCGAAGTTTCACGACAGAACCGGCACGACCTAGCGCGACCCAGCGCGACGTAAATAGTGAATTTAAGGTAGATAGATATCTATCCTTAGTGATCTAAATGTGAATTGAATATCTCATCGATAGTAATGCAACGATGGAAAGACAGACGAAAACGGACGTCAGACGAAGAAGTTATGAGTTTATAACAGAGTTTTCCTGTCCCGACCTACTAAAAATAATATATAAGTAATATAATTATAATATATTAAAAATAAAGTCAAAATTAGCCAATGGAGTCTAAACGAGAGTTGTAGAGCATAATCTCACCTTCACGGCGATATAAAGAACGTCGAAAACGGAGTTCGTATGCGAAAGTTATGAATTTCTGAAGTTCGGGGCGCGAAACCCCAAAACTGTCAGAGACCACGACGTGGCAAATCTCCTGACACCTCCGGGAGGCCCCCAGATGCAACTTGGGATGACGCATGCAGTGACGACCAAGCCCACGACGTGGAAAAAGGTTGCCACGACGTGGCAAGGGCCAAATTTGCCCTATAAATAGATTTGAAGGGCCAGCCGTTTAGGGTTGCTATTTTCTCTCTTCTCTCTCCCGTTTTACCTCGATTTGCATGCCAAAAGTACCCCGAAGCCCCGGTATCAATCCCGAGACCCGAAGCAAGTCCCGAAGCCCGAAGATCCCGAGAAGTGCGATTCCCGAGCCGAAGCTCTGCCCGCGAGAAGTTCGATTTTTGTAGAGATCTTCCAGATCTGCTGAGGATTTCTACTTCTGCAAGTAGTAGTGCTGTCTGATCATCTTCTGATCAAGTGAGTGTGTAGTTACTTTCTTCTAACACATAAATATTAAGTATTTGCTATGAAATACATGCTATGTGTATAATATAAAGTTGTTTATATGTGTGAGTGTATAGTCCCTTTCATAACATAATTTCAATACAAGTATTGTGTGAATGTATTAAGTATATGTTTTGGGTGAGTATGTGATCACTTTCTTCTAACATATACATATTAAGTATTTGCTATGAAATACGTGCTATGTGTTTATATATTGTTGTTTATTTGAGATGAGCGTGGAACGGATGTTTTATATAGGTGTTAAATGAGTTAATCTGTGTATGTATTTTATATCTACAAATATGTTGGGTAGAACATGGGTAGATGAATTAGATGACGTGTGATGATAATTAGGTGATGAGAAATAGGTGATGATAATTAGGTGATGAGATATAGGTGATGATAGAAAGGTGAGGATAATTAGGTGATGATACATAGGTTATGAATTACCAGTCCAGGCGATGTTGTGGCTGCGTATTCATGCGATGATAGTCTAACCCTTATTATGAATTACCAGTCCAGGCGATGTTGTGGCTGCGTATTCATGCGATGATAGTCTAACCCTTATTATGAATTACCAGTCCAGGCGATGTTGTGGCTGCGTATTCATGCGATGATAGTCTAACCCTTACTATGAATTACTAGTCCAGGCAATGTTGTGACTACGTATTCATGCGATGATCCTTAGGAAAAAGTCCTTAGGAACAAACATATAAGGAAATGTGATGTAAGGAGATGAGAGATAAATACGATGTAGGAGATGACCCTTAGGATAATTCCTTAGGGAAGGTACTTAAGAATAAACGAAGATAATGGGGATGGGTAATTGGGTTGATTGTTTGATGATTATATATATATATATATATATATATATATATATATATATATATATATATATATGTGTGTGATATAATATTGTGGGTTGAAAACCCTATATGCTCACCAGGATCCCAAGCCTGACCCACTCAGTTTAATTGTATCACAGGTATCGATATGAAGCTGCTTTGCACTGAGAGATTAAAGGAGATGTAAATCACTAGAGTAAATGAATGTATGTTCTGTTTATGCTTATGTGTCTGTATCGGAACATGACATCCCGAGGTTTTATTATTTAAATGAAAATACATTCTCTTTGAGAAATGTTTTGATATGTTTTTATCATATCTTGTTTTGGGAACAAATTCCGCAACCGTTTTCATTAAATGAATACTCTGATTTATAAAACAAAGCATAAACAAATCGGTCTTTTCTGGCCGTGAAATTGGGGATGTCACAGTTGGTATCAGAGCATTAGTTTAAGCGAACTAGGAATTTGTAGGATTTCTAGACTTAAACTTAGAATGCTAAGTGAAATTTTGAGATATGTGTCTGTTATGTTTTAGACATTTATTTTAGGAAAGCTGCCTAAAATACTTTATGTGCTAAATGTTATATGTTGCCATATATGATATTATTTGTTCGGATCTATGGTCTGTTGCCGACCGGATCTAGAAACCTTATGTGTGTAGGATTCTAAGCGTACGTCAACGATATTAGAACTAGCATGTAAACGTTTCGGAGTGATAAGGATGATTTGAATATCTATCGTGATTGAGGATCTAATTTCACCTTATTTCGTGTATAGATCAAAAATGGTAAGAACCAGATGTGGAGTTGGAAATGCAAATGAAAACAGGAATCAACCACCAGTGATTGAACAAATACAAGAACACGCGCTTTCTGCAACTGGAATAAACCGACACCTTAGAGAATAAGGCATGTCTTAGAGATCCATTGGACTACTAGGTGTTCCAAGAATACTATCTCACACATAAATAGTAGAACCACCTCCCGAGATAGTCCAACACTTCAGAAAATCTCTAAGGGATGAGTTAGCCCTGAACAGAGATTGTTATTCATGAAACAGCAAAGCAAGTAAGAGCATGATTCTTTCCTATTAGGAATCATATTGTGAAAGAGTCAACTAGACGATGATGAAAAGTTTAAAAACTTTCTAAACAATCGTCTGGTAAAACCCTATCTCACCGACCCTGAGAGTTTCCGTTAGAAACATCTCCAGAATCAGAAGTGCGGGTTCATTTTGCACTAGGTTGAAATAGACGCCCTGTACCAAATAGATACCAGTAGATATCCAATTCATCCGATGATCCAGAAAACTCTGAAAGCCAATCAGTAGAAAACACGAATCCAAGGATAACCCGAGCCTTCTAAGAACCAACCTGAAGAACTACACCCCCAGTATGAGAGGACGTCTGGAACTTCAAAATGGCGATCACGCCAGTGATGATTTCACCATAGAAGTCCAATATCTTCTAAGTACTGAAAAGCTCTATCTTTCTGAGAGCTTAGGACCATCCGAGATTCTTTACAAAAATTGGTCCAACCCTCGTCAGACCACGACTACTTTTGGAATTCCATAAGTTTCACCCCAAATCAATCCACGTCCTAGACTTGAAAAAGTGCTTGCCCGACGTAACTCTCTAAATCCCACTTGTCTTGATAGAAATCATTGGGAACCCTAACTTCATAAAGGAACCTGTAGGAATCGCAAACCGAGCGATCAAGTGAACAAAACGAAATCTGCATCCCGTTAAGTGAAGGTTTTCTGGAACGTCAAGCGAAGGCCGGAGTTCACTTGGGAGCGCGAGGACCAACCGAATAGGAAGTACCCTCATCTCTCTTCCCGATTGTTCATGCCAACTTCCTTGCCTAAATCCTAATTTCGGGAAGAAATTCCCTCTAACGGGGGGATGATGTGACAATCCGAATATTTCATATATATATATATATATATATATATATATATATATATATATATATATATATATATATATATATATATATATATATATAATTTCTACAGTCAAACACTTCATTTGGAAGTCCAATTCATTTCCGCCATCTTCTAACAAATTTAAAATCCGTTTTAGTATTCCGAGCTTTTCATGCTGAACGATCAAGTCTTAGAATGTAACCACTAAAGCCCTAACACCAAAAATCATGCCATAAACCTCATAAGATGGAGTTTTCGGGCGGTAAACCCGGGCGGTAAAATCCAGGGCAGTAAACTCACCCTATATAAGGGTGAGTGAACCTCATTTACACTCTTTCCACTCTCTCTCTCTCTCTACCCTCTCTCTTCAAGACCCGATTTCTCCCAAGAATCTTCAAGTTTTCGTCCCCAAACTTTAAGTTCTCTTACCCTAGGTTGTGTTAAGGCTTATTACATGTCCATATACCATTGAAATCATCCAAAAATAGCATGAACAAGGTGTTTATGGCCCAAGAACTTCTTAGGCCATAAACCCTTAAAAAGGGTGCCAAAATGCCCCTAACTCCTTCCTTGTGCTTAGAGGCTAGCTTAGATCATAACCTTGAAGTGTTATGGACCTTAAACATTAGGTTTTGGAGGGTTGAATGAGAGTTTACGGCCCTGGATCTTCTTAGGCCGTAAACTCCCTCAAATGGTGCAAAATGTGCCCTAATCACCTCACTTAGTCTTGGACATTAAGCTAGAATTATACATCAATGAGTTAGGGACTTGAATCAACGATTTGGCACTTCATGCCATGAGTTTACGGCTGTAAACTCATGGGGAAGTGGTCCCCAGGCCGTAAACTCCACACAAGACCATTTTTGGACCTTAAACTCACCCAATCTCTTGTTTAGGCCTTGGAGCACTTAACCACTTAAGTTATAGTAGTTTTAAGACTTGTTTGGAGACCCAACTGAGAGTTTACGGCCAGGAGTAAACTCCCCTGGGCCGTAAACTCCAACAAGCATGGTCATTTTACCATACACTTCTGTATAAAGCCATACACTCCTTTATTGCAACCCAATAGACTCCTAGCACTTGCCTAAAGTGTTTTCTTCGCATTAGGATGTTTATACATGTTTAATTAATGTTATAATCACTAATTATATGTAAACATATGTCTAAACTAATTATATGTAAACATATGTCTTCATATGTTACTAGGGTCATTAAGTGTGTTCAAGTCTTCACTTGACACCGAGCACTCAACCGACACTTCCATCCGATCCACTCGCTGCAGGTGAGTTCATACCCCTGAATTAACCTTTTAAATGTTTATAAATGCTTTTATGGGGGGGGGGGGGGGGGGGGAATAAACATGCTAGTTATCATGTCAATCATATGTGATTAATAACCCGCATTGCAAAAGGATTTACCATACTTTCATCTGTTTTACCATGTATATTACTTCAGATGGTTTTCCAAGACGTTGTTACTTGTTTAGATCCTTTTCAAACTATCTTTCATGCTGTATGTTTTCCTTCAAAACCTGTTATAACAGTGTTTCAAACAAGGGTTTTCTTCACTTAAACTGTTTTATCAAATCATTTTCAAAGCTTGTTTTACAAAATGACATCAAGTCGTAAATTCTTATTTGTAAAGATTTTCCAAAGGTTTTACCAAAGTTTTATTCTATGCTTTTATTTCGTTAAAATGCATGCCTATATTTGTATAGTTATATAAATAATGTTTAAAGGACTTAGAACGGCTAGTTCGCCCTATTTCCTTTTCCTCGTTGGGATGTGGTCTGGCGGGTATCGGTTATCCTCTGAAGGTCGTTTAAATATTAGTTATATATCATGTATACCTATACAGACATAAAGGTTTCCAACAACCAGTTCATTTCCCTTGGGTAGTAAGGACATCCTTCCATTCATCATTCATATACCTGAAACATTAGTAACTATTATAGGAATAGTTAGGAGATTCTATTTACTCTCTCTCTCTCTCTCACTATCTCTCTCTCTAGTACGAAGATTTACTCAGGAGTCAGTTCACTTGCGAGTCTATACTAATATTATAATACTTTAGATAGAATGTGACACACTATTTCCCTCTACGACGCCTCATAGCGTCGTCGCCGTGTAACCAGAGTCTCCGGGAAGGAGAGCGAACATCATATGTATAGATCTATACGGGATCGACACTCCCACACCCTGACTGCTAGCTACAGTCTGCGCCGATAAGGTCCATGGGTGACATAATGCTACTACCTCTACGTGTGACCTGGAGGGTCATCGGATACTTTATCATCGATCAGCATGGTTACATACGAGTTCACATTCACCCCTTGTTTTAGACTTTGCTACTTGTGTCGTTCATTCGAAACTGTCTGGAGTCTGTATTTCCTTGTTTTAGACTTTGCTAGTTGTGTCGTTCATTCGATACTGTCTGGAGTCTGTATTTCCTTGTTTTAGACTTTGCTAGCTGTGTCATTCATTCGATACTGTCTGGAGTCTGTATTTCCTTGTTTTAGACTTTCTTAGTTGTGTCGTTCATTCGATACTGTCTGGAGTCTGTATTTCCTTGTTTTAGACTTTGCTAGCTGTGTCGTTCATTCGATACTGTCTGGAGTCTGTATTTCCTTGTTTTAGACTTTGCTAGCTATTTCGTTCATTCGATACTGTCTAGAGTCTATATTTCCTTGTTTTAGACTTTGCTAGTTGTGTCGTTCATTCGATACTGTCTGGAGTCTGTATTTCCTTGTTTTAGACTTTGCTAGTTGTGTCATTCATTCGATGTTGTTTGGAGTCTGTATGTCCTTGTTTTAGAATTTGCTAGCTGTATCGTTCATTCGATGCTGTCTGGAGTCTGTGCTTCCTTGTGTTAGACTGAGCCAGGCGTATCATTCATTCAATACTCTTCTGGAGTCTATGTTTTCATTTGCTTAGTCAGTAGTATTACTGCTGAGGTATATACTATTTTCCCCTAGTATTTTTTCTTGTGATTTTCTCATAATTCCTTTAAAGTCAAAACTGTATTTTCATAATGATAGTATTTTGGGAAAAGTACTCCTTAAAATATAAATCTGTCGGGTCTTGGTAGAAGACTGCTTTTATTTAGAAAATATAGGATTTTCTGGAAAGAACGCTAATACACCGTAGATTCTAGACTACTATCTTTCATAAAGTTATCTTGAATAAAAATGTGTATTTATACAAATGACACTAAATACTTATGAACTCACCAGCATTATAAAAATGTTGATACTCGCTTTCAAAATAACTTGTATTCTCAGGTCATCGATATACAGGTACATCCCGGGAGATTTTGCGAAGTCAGCCTAGAACCGAGCTGCATCTATGTTACGTTATGTATTTACTTGATGTTGCAATGAAATGTAACCTATGTAAAAATTATTACTATTAATGCAATGGTTGTTGTACTTTGATTACTATACTGCATATGTTGTGATACTTGACATGACGTCCTCCACCCCAGAACGTTTCTGTCTTTCCGGTTTTGAGGTGTGACAGATTGGTATCAGAGCATTGTTTATAGTGAGGTCAGTATGTCAATTCATAAAAGATATACAGCCTATAAATACATTGGGATAAAACACTCTGACCAAGAATTATACTTTAAAATATAACCATATTTTACCAAAGAATAAGAACATCCAGAATCTAAACACTCGAACAAAGTATCGCAAGAAGAACAAAATAAAAGTCTTTGGATGATGACCACTACCGTCAAACCTATGAAGTTATGTAATCGTAAGCTGGAATAAATGTAACCTGATCAACTACATTTATTCAAGATGCGACCAACGTGTGCTTGGGAGTGATGGTTGTGTTGCAACGAATTTGAAACTTACCAAATAGGAATGCTAGAGCCAAACATAAAGTTTAAAATACTATGGGAGTATTTTGGAATACTAAAAGACTCACATTAATCCCAGAATCATATTCAGAAGTTAAGAATCAAGCAAGTAATTAAAAATACCATAAGGGTATTTTAGGATCCGTAGATAACCTTGTGTGAAAAAAAAATTAAAAAGATCCTTATTGATATACCTATGATTATAGAGGGTATGCTTCCAAGGTTATATATAATAAGGATCCCATAGACTAAGAATGTGTGGTTTTGCTCTACTTCCTTTTCCTTGTTGGGATGTGGATATAGAGTAGTATCACATATTCGAAGGCCTATTGGATCTAAATTATATATGATTTGTGTACGCTATGTAATTGTAGCAGGACTCAATATGAATCACCCAGTGAAATGTTTTAATAATCTCTTAGGATTCTTTAGACATTTCCATTCTCGCACGAACCCTGTAGAAAACCTTATCCACTTCAGTGTGCGATGGAAGAGTTAATTCAGACCCATGAAGAAGTTCATTGAGAAGATTTCCAATTCGGAAATAAATTAACTAGGACGAGACTATTGAAACCACCAAGTATGTATACCTTTTAGGGATATCGGTGGAAATCCGCCTGAACTTCCGAGATTTCTAGTCATCCATCATGAAGCGATGACACTCAGAGTCAGAATCGAAAGTAAGACGGAGTAGAAATTCAATATGTCTACACGAGAAGAGAACCCTGGGTAACTACCCAAAGAAAACTAACGCCTGTCCCAGTCAGGGATAAGAGGTAGACAGAGGGAGCCAATACATGGAACCCGAGAAGTGTCTTTTCCTCGTTATCGTCGCACTAATACAACCATAAAATAATACAATTTAGTGAGTTAGTGGTTACACTACTCACACTATATGTTAGGTGAGTCGCCTTTTCTCGTCGCAAGTAATACGATTAAATTGGATCCCAAGACCTCGATTAAGAGTGTTTAGCCATAAGTCTTCATGAGCCTTTCCTTCCGTAGTCTTCGTTTCGAACTGTCCTCAGATCTTTCCAAAGCCGGAGAGCGAATCTCTCCAATATAAAGATAAATTAGTAGGAACGACCCCCATCTTATGGCTTTCCGATACTCTTACTCCTACCTTGAATACCCGGACTACATCATAGGGATGTAGGTCGACACTCAGATAACCAATATCCAAGGCGCGGGAAACATTATTGCCTATTATAGTAAGGATAGATACGTCCAGAGTTAACCATCGTCTCTCAACAGCTTGTGTTCCTTTTCGTGTAGGAAAAACCATGCCTCCGAAGAAACGTAACCAATCCGCTGGCAAGAAACCGACTCTCCTATTCGATGAAGCTACATTCCAAGCTGCAGTCTCGGCAGCCGTAGCAGCTGTCATGGCTCATATGAATGCTAACAACGCCAATGTTAGCAGGATCCCTATTGAGATTCCCGATCCTAGCAATGGACAGCAGAAACCAACACCTACGTACCCAGCCACCCAAGAACCTCAACCAACTCCACTGAAGAGAAAGTTCAAGAACGAGGAGGAAAGTACCTCGGCTCAAGGACCTTCCGAAGGGCAACGAGCTGAGGCAGTCAATACCCCTTCCAACCCTTCCATCCCGACACCTAGAAGGCCATACCTAGGAAGCCTTCCCCGCTGCAGCAAGTGTAGCTACCATCATCATGGTATTTGTCGAGAATTCTTTTGCGCTAGGTGTAACAAGAAGGGCATACCGCTCGTACCTACAGAACCCCGGTTGAGTTCATTACATCAACCACCAATGTGGCAACCAGTCCAGTATGCCATCTATGTGGTGAGGTTGGGCACTTCAAGCGGGACTGCCCAACTGAAAGAAACGACAAAGGCGCAAGAGGAGTCTAACTCTAATACCTAGGGAGAAGCATCAAGGAAGCCGGTAGAAATTTTGGTACGTCTCTCAATCCTAGATAACTAACCAAAAACATTAAAAGGCTAATTCTAAATGTGATTACTCGCTCGTTGAGGCGAAAGTAGCAGCACTGTTGTAAAATTCAAAATTTCATCAGGTAAAGCTATAATGGCTCGATATATACGTTAAAGCCATGTATAATTAAGATGGATAGACCTCGAGTGAGTGATGCTGCCTTATTTCTTGTTCCTCGTTTGGTTGTGGATTTAGGGCAAAGTCGCTCAGTCAACAGTCCTTCCCACCTTAATTATACATGACTAGTGTATGCTAGGCGATTATAGAAAGGCCTCGTGAGAATCCATTCATGAAAAGTACATTATTCCGAAACCTCAGGACCCTCTATACTTCCGCGTCGACTCTATCAGTCCAAGTATCCACGATAGTGATACAGGGACGAAACTCGAGACGCCAAGAACTTGTGTGCCCGTTCAACACATGGCCCTATTGACCCTCATTTTATATCATATCGATGTATGCCAACTTCGACGCCTCTATCAATCATGGTTCGACGTAGTACAACCATGTGTAAATTCCCAGTGTTGTGTAAAAAGAACTTTCACCATAGCCATTTCAGCAAACAGAAGTTCTTCCTAACTTAATAATAAAACATATTGCAATTCGTCGGTCGTCTCTCTTATCTAAAACCTTCCGAAATACCCAGGAGAAGGGTATTGCATGTTGTTAACCAACCTCTCCTTAGGCAACATAGAACCCGAAGTGAAAGACACTGCAAGTATTCCAGAAGACGATAACCACCCGAAAACCTACTCCGTAGATCCCCCAGAAAGACCCTTAGCACCACACAATCAGATTTGAGAGTCAAGAAAAGTATCTCATGGGATTAACTTGCTACTACTGAGTACATGCATTAGTGGTATATAATTTAGATCAATACGATTTAGGATATGTACTTCCACCCTACTCCCTGTTCCTCGTTGGGTTATGGGTCTGGGGTGGGGCCACACAACTAAACGTCCTATCGATCTCAATTATATACGGCTTGCGTACACCAAGTATTAGTGATTAAGCCGAGTATGAGCTCTACCACGAATCTTGTAATAAAATCCTTCATCATATCCCATAGAATAGGGGTTGGAGTCAAGAGAAGCACTACGGGTTGAGCTACTAAAATGACCACAAATTCGAAATTTGTCGTCATCCCGGTTAAGCCAGCCTAGTAGCTAACACCCTCAGTTAGAAAAATAACCCAAGACATAAGAGTCAAATCATGACTGCGACCATCCGTCCACGCTTAATCCCACAAATTAAGCATCTCAGTAGAGATCCCAGAAGCTACGATGGGTCGAAACTCTAAGAAGAATGGATGAGGAATAAAAAGTTCCGAGTGACGAAACCCTATACTCTCTAAATTTGATTTAGAGTGAGAAAACTCAGAAACACCAGAAGAGTAGTTGCAAGGGATACATGCACTACTCAGGCACTTCGTCCACCCCGTTACTGACGAGTAGTGCCTAGGACACTCTGCTTCCTCATGTGGAAGAAGTCACCGTCGCCCTGTAGACGATAGACTACATTCTCCGAAGTGAATACTAGAATGCCAAGAACCACAGGATAACCTACGCAGCCAAGAATACTTGAATAAAGTATGAAAGTAGGTTGTGTTAAGCCTTATAACCCAAATCCCAAAGAGATTATAGACTCGACACCAGTCTAGGTGTTAGTCGATGGGTTATACAAGAACACGCGCTTTCTGCAACTGGAATAAACCGACACCTTAGAGAATAAGGCATGTCTTAGAGATCCATTGGACTCCTAGGTGTTCCAAGAATACTATCTCACACATAAATAGTAGAACCACCTCCCGAGATAGTCCAACACTTCAGAAAATCTCTAAGGGATGAGTTAGCCCTGAACAGAGATTGTTATTCATGAAACAGCAAAGCAAGTAAGAGCATGATTCTTTCCTATTAGGAATCATATTGTGAAAGCGTCAACTAGACGATGATGAAAAGTTTAAAAACTTTCTAAACAATCGTCTGGTAAAACCCTATCTCACCGACCCTGAGAGTTTCCGTTAGAAACATCTCCAGAATCAGAAGTGCGGGTTCATTTTGCACTAGGTTGAAATAGACGCCCTGCAACAAATAGATACCAGTAGATATCCAATTCATCCGATGATCCAGAAAACTCTGAAAGCCAATCAGTAGAAAACACGAATCCAAGGATAACCCGAGCCTTCTAAGAACCAACCTGAAGAACTACACCCCCAGTATGAGAGGACGTCTGGAACTTCAAAATGGCGATCACGCCAGTGATGATTTCACCATAGAAGTCCAATATCTTCTAAGTACTGAAAAGCTCTATCTTTCCGAGAGCTTAGGACCATCCGAGATTCTTTACAAAAATTGGTCCAACCCTCGTCAGACCACGACTACTTTTGGAATTCCATAAGTTTCACCCCAAATCAATCCACGTCCTAGACTTGAAAAAGTGCTTGCCCGACGTAACTCTCTAAATCCCACTTGTCTTGATAGAAATCATTGGGAACCCTAACTTCATAAAGGAACCTGTAGGAATCGCAAACCGAGCGATCAAGTGAACAAAACGAAATCTGCATCCCGTTAAGTGAAGGTTTTCTGGAACGTCAAGCGAAGGCCGGAGTTCACTTGGGAGCGCGAGGACCAACCGAATAGGAAGTACCCTCATCTCTCTTCCCGATTGTTCATGCCAACTTCCTTGCCTAAATCCTAATTTTAGGAAGAAATTCCCTCTAACGGGGGGATGATGTGACAATCCGAATATTTCATATATATATATATATATATATATATATATATATATATATATATATATATATATAATTTCTACAGTCAAACACTTCATTTGGAAGTCCAATTCATTTCCGCCATCTTCTAACAAATTTAAAATCCGTTTTAGTATTCCGAGCTTTTCATGCTGAACGATCAAGTCTTAGAATGTAACCACTAAAGCCCTAACACCAAAAATCATGCCATAAACCTCATAAGATGGAGTTTTCGGGCGGTAAACCCGGGCGGTAAAATCCGGGGCAGTAAACTCACCCTATATAAGGGTGAGTGAACCTCATTTACACTCTTTCCACTCTCTCTCTCTACCCTCTCTCTTCAAGACCCGATTTCTCCCAAGAATCTTCAAGTTTTCGTCCCCAAACTTTAAGTTCTCTTACCCTAGGTTGTGTTAAGGCTTATTACATGTCCATATACCATTGAAATCATCCAAAAATAGCATGAACAAGGTGTTTATGGCCCAAGAACTTCTTAGGCCATAAACCCTTAAAAAGGGTGCCAAAATGCCCCTAACTCCTTCCTTGTGCTTAGAGGCTAGCTTAGATCATAACCTTGAAGTGTTATGGACCTTAAACATTAGGTTTTGGAGGGTTGAATGAGAGTTTACGGCCCTGGATCTTCTTAGGCCGTAAACTCCCTCAAATGGTGCAAAATGTGCCCTAATCACCTCACTTAGTCTTGGACATTAAGCTAGAATTATACATCAATGAGTTAGGGACTTGAATCAACGATTTGGCACTTCATGCCATGAGTTTACGGCCGTAAACTCATGGGGAAGTGGTCCCCAGGCCGTAAACTCCACACAAGACCATTTTTGGACCTTAAACTCACCCAATCTCTTGTTTAGACCTTGGAGCACTTAACCACTTAAGTTATAGTATTTTTAAGACTTGTTTGGAGACCCAACTGAGAGTTTACAGCCAGGAGTAAACTCCCCTGGGCCGTAAACTCCAACAAGCATGGTCGTTTGACCATACACTTCCGTATAAAGCCATACACTCCTTTATTGCAACCCAATAGCCTCCTAGCACTTGACTAAAGTGTTTTCTTCGAATTATGATGTTTATACGTGTTTAATTAGTGCTATAATCACTAATTATATGTAAACATATGTCTTCATATGTTACTAGGGTCATTAAGTGTGTTCAAGTCTTCACTTGACACCGAGCACTCAACCGACACTTCCATCCGATCCACTCGTTGCAGGTGAGTTCATACCCCTGAATTAACCTTTTAAATGTTTATAAATGCTTTTATGGGGGGGGGGGGGAATACAAGTTGAAACATGCTAGTTATCATATCAATCATATGTGATTAATAACCCGCATGCAAAAGGATTTACCATACTTTCATCTGTTTTACCATGTATATTACTTCAGATGGTTTGCCAAGACGTTGTTACTTGTTTAGATCCTTCTCAAACTATCTTTAGTGCTGTATGTTTTCCTTCAAAACCTGTTACATCAGTGTTTCAAACAAGGGTTTTCTTCACTTAAACTGTTTTATCAAATCATTTTCAAAGCTTGTTTTACAAAATGACATCAAGTCGTAAATTCTTATTTGTAAAGATTTTCCAAAGGTTTTACCAAAGTTTTCTTCTATGCTTTTATTTCGTTAAAATGCATGCCTATATTTGTATAGTTATATAAATAATGTTTAAAGGACTTAGAACGGCTAGTTCGCCCTATTTCCTTTTCCTCGTTGGGATGTGGTCTGGCGGGTATCGGTTATCCTCTGAAGGTCGTTTAAATATTAGTTATATATCATGTATACCTATACAGACATAAAGGTTTCCAACAACCAGTTCATTTCCCTTGGGTAGTAAGGACATCCTTCCATTCATCATTCATATACCTGAAACATTAGTAACTATTATAGGAATAGTTAGGAGATTCTATTTACTCTCTCTCTCTCTCACTATCTCTCTCTCTAGTACGAAGATTTACTCAGGAGTCAGTTCACTTGCGAGTCTATACTAATATTATAATACTTTAGATAGAATGTGACACACTATTTCCCTCTACGACGCCTCATAGCATCGTCGCCGTGTAACCAGAGTCTCCGGGAAGGAGAGCGAACATCATATGTATAGATCTATATAGGATCGACACTCCCACACCCTGACTGCTAGCTACAGTCTGTGCCGGTAAGTCCCATGGGTGACATAATGCCACTACCTCTACGCGTGACCTGGAGGGTCATCGGATACTCTATCGTCGATCAGCATGGTTACATACGAGTTCACATTCACCCCTTATTTTAGACTTTGCTAGTTGTGTCGTTCTTTTGATACTGTTTGGAGTCTGTATTTCCTTGTTTTAGACTTTGCTAGTTGTGTCGTTCATTCGATACTGTCTGGAGTATGCATTTCCTTGTTTTAGACTTTGCTAGCTGTGTCGTTCATTCCAGACTGTATGGAGTCTGTATTTCCTTGTTTTAGACTTTGCTAGCTGTGTCATTCATTCGATACTGTCTGGAGTCTGTATTTCCTTGTTTTAGACTTTGCTAGTTGTGTCGTTCATTCGACACTGTTTGGAGTCTATATTTCCTTGTTTTAGAATTTGCTAGTTGTATCGTTCATTCGATGTTGTCTGGAGTCTGTGCTTCCTTGTGTTAGACTGAGCCAGGCGTATCATTCATTCGATACTCTTCTGGAGTCTATGTTTTCATTTGCTTAGTCAGTAGTATTACTGCTGAGGTTTATGTTATTTTCCCCTAGTATTTATTCTTGTGATTTTCTCATAATTCCTTTAAAGTCAAAACTGTATTTTCATAATGATAGTATTTTGGGGAAAATTACTCCTTAAAACATAAATCTGTCGGGTCTTGGTAGAAGACTGCTTTTATTTAGAAAATATAGGATTTTCTGGAAAGAACGCTAATACACCATAGATTCTAGACTACTATCTTTCATAAAGTTATCTTGAATAAAAATGTGTATTTATACAAATGACACTAAATACTTATGAACTCACCATCATTATAAAAATGTTGATACTCGCTTTCAAAATAACTTGTATTCTCAGGTCATCGATAGACAGGTACATCCCGGGAGCTTTTGCGAAGTCAGCCTAGAACCGAGTTGCATCTATGTTACATTCTGTGCTATGAAATGTAACCTATGTAAAAATTATTACTATTAATGCAATGGTTGTTGTACTTTGATTACTATACTGCATATGTCGTGATACTTGACATGACGTCCTCCACCCCAAAACGTTTCCGCTTTTCCGGTTTTGGGGTGTGACAAGAGGTGCTTGACTTGTCGTCAGGTTAAGGCCAAGCACCAGCGTCCGCATGGCAAGTTGCAGCCACTTGAGGTTCCCCAGTGGAAGTGGGAACATATTTCTATGGATTTCATCACCAAACTGCCAAGAACCCCAAGGGGTGTCGATGCAATTTGGTTGATTATGGATCGATTGACGAAGAGTGCTCACTTCCTTGCTATCAGTGAGAGTTCTTCCGCAGAGAAGTTGGCAGAAATATATGTGAGGGAGGTGGTGTCTCGGCATAAGGTTCCAATTTCGATTGTGTCAGATCGAGATGTACGTTTTACTTCCAGGTTCTGGAAGAAGTTTCATGAGGAGTTGGGTACGAGGTTGCATTTCAGCACTGCTTATCACCCTCAGACCGACGGTCAGAGTGAGCGGACTATCCAGACACTCGAGGACATGCTTCGGGCATGTGTATTAGACTTCGGAGGAAGTTGGGACACGTATCTGCCTTTGGCTGAGTTTTCCTATAACAACAGCCACCTTTCGAGCATCGGTATGCCTCCCTTCGAGCCATTGTATGGAAGGAGGTATCGGACTCCCTCTTGTTGGGGAGAGGTAGGACAGCGTGTGATGGGTAGTACGGAGATAGTACTCCAGACGACTGAGCAGATTCAGCAGGTCAGGCAAAGGTTGCTGACGGCCCAGATTCGCCAGAAGAGTTATGCTGATAGGCGTCGCTCAGAGCTCGAGTTTCAGGTTGGTGATTTTGTCCTCTTGAAGGTATCACCTTGGAAAGGTGTGATTCGATTCGGGAAGAGGGGCAAGTTGGGACCTCAATATATCAGTCCATTCAGGGTGACAACTAGGGTGGGCAGTGTAGCGTATCGTTTGGAGCTACCTGCCGAGCTGAGCCAGATTCATGATACCTTCCACGTGTCTCAATTGAGGAAGTGTATTGTCGATGAGTCAGCAGTGGTTCCATTAGAGGACATTCAGGTGGATGCAAGCTTGAACTATGTTGAGAGGCCGATCGCGATCCGATATAGGAGAATCAAGGTTCTGAGGAACAAGGAGGTGTCCCTAGTTCAGGTCCAGTGACAACATCGGAAGGGGTCCGAGCTGACTTGGGAGCGGAGTTTGAGATGCGAGAGCAGTATCTAGAATTTTTTGCAGAGCGAGACTTCGAGGGCGAAGTCTGATTCTAGTGGGGGAGAATTGTAACATCCGGGATTTCAGGTATTATTTTATCATTAATTTTTGGAGTCTAAGAGGGAGAGACTTGACGAGTTGATGCCTAGACTCGTCGAGTAGGGTCGCGTGGTGATGACTGGATTAATGAGTGGACTCGACGAGTCGGTGAGGGGACTCGACGAGTCCGTGCTGGCGACTAAAACCCTAATTTCCCGGATCTGAGCCCTATTGAAAGAACCTTATAACCCTTCATTGCGGTTACCTTCGTCCTTGAGAGCACCAGAGCATCTGAGAGTCCTTGTGAGTGAGAAAAGAGGCCATTGTTCATCATCCTTGTGTGTTTTAACAAGAAGGGAAGAGGAAGGTCAAGCTAGGAGAGTTGGAGAGCTTGGATCTACTTTTATTTGGGCAGAGGAATCTATTTGAGGTATTATTCAGAGCATATTCTTGTGTTTTTGTTGATATAGTCAAATCTAGGGTTTCTTCTGTTGGGTTTTGAGCATTCTAACACTCCTAAGTGTACATGCAACCCTAAATACCTTGGATCTATGTTTTCTCTATTATACATGCAAATAAGAACTTCCAAGGTATTATCCTAATCTAGCATACAAAACAATGAGTGTAACAAGATAGAATACATACCTCTTTGATGTAGAATGTCTTCATGAAGCTTGAGTGCCTAGTGCCCCAAGTGTGACACCTCAAATGGTTCACACAACACCAAATACACTTGGAATAACTTGAGAGAATTCTACACTTCATGAAATCGGCTAGCCCTTTCTTACTCTCTCTAGTGGTCGATTTTTGTCAAGAATAAGATCTTTATATAGTGTTACAATTAGGGTAAACCCTAATTGTAATGACTTTCCATTTCCTTGGATCCACGGGTTCAAATACACCATGGAGCATCCATGGACCATCCTATGGGTTTTAGCCCAACTTGATTATCCATGGAGCATTAGCCCACTATACAAGTATGGATGATTTACACAATCAACCCATATATTTAATTAGTCTTCTTTTGATCACTTAATTAATCCTAGATTAATTCTTGATCAATACTAATTAAATAATCTTATTATTCTTATTATTAATATACTAGAACTTATAATATATTAATAACCATAAGTGTCTTATTTCTCTCATTATAGTCTATCCAAGTGCATGATGCCATGCAACCCAAATGGACCATGACGGGTCGAGTCAAGTCTTACCAATTATAGTTATGGACTTAGACATTAATCCAACATCTTCATGCCTTGTTTAGCTTGGTTTTGGGGTGTGAGAGGTCCCATGGGGAATTAGTACCTAGATATGGACTTTAGAAGGTCCAGAGAGTCCCAAATGCTCTGCTTTATGCTTTTCCTTTTGAGTTGTGGACTTAGGTTACCATTTTAGAGGTTATTTCACCAAAAGAAGCCTTGTAAGCGTTGCATAGGTGCCAAGATGTAACCTTTACGTGATTATCATGCTTGGGAAGGTCAGATCTATAGATTAGAGAAGCAAATCTGACCTCAGAAGGCCATTTGAGTTCGAGCATGGAATGAACTCGTCGAGTCCATGAGCAGACTCGACGAGTCGGACCGGGTTGCCCCGGGGTCTGACTCCAGTTGTGACCCGGTGAGTTGAGGGATAACTTAGTGAGTCGAGTAAGGCTTAGATAGGAAAGAGTCTGTGGGGGACGATGGAACTCGCCGAGTCATCGTATGCACTCGGCGAGTCTGGTCAATATGGTCAGTTGGCTTTCGTTGACTTTTAGGGTTTCGGTCAACATTTGGACTCTTGGAACAAGGAGGGGTAAAATGGTCTTTTACCCTTCTGAGGGATCATAGAAGGGGATTTAATCTAGCCTTTGAGAGCCATTATTAATTAGAGTAATTATTTACGTGATTAGGCGAAGGCTAGTGCAGTATTTCAAAGTTCGAGAGTTACCGAGCTACCCGAGGTGAGTCTTCTCACTATACTTTACCTAGAGTGGTAATTAGAGTTATGTCACAAAGTATTTTGTATGCTTTTGCATGATGTGATTTCTATGTGATTTATGCTATGTATGTTCAGAGTTAGGACCGGAAGGTCCACAGAGTTAGGGTCTGAGGGCCCGTAGGGTGATGGGACTGAAGGGTCCCACTGAGACACATTGACCTGAGGGTCAACCAGAGTTATAGCCTCGAATGGCTAATATGTGTTGTGTGTGGTATTTTGGGGAACTCATTAAACATTTATGCTTACAGTGTTATGTTATGTGTTTCAGGTACCAGTGAGGATCGCAGGAAGGCGTCGACTTGATCAGTACACACATGAGGAGCTTTTACATATTTTGGTCTTGGGATGTGATGTTATGAATTGTTTATGTGATACAATGATATTTTATAACCATTATTAATGGAAGTATGTTTTTAAAAAAGTGAAAAATTATTTGAAAATTTGGGTGTTACATTTTTTTATTGTTCGTGAATGTGTTCTTCGTTTTCTAAGGAATAAAAAACAATTAATGGTTCGGGTTTGTCTTGCAACATTTTGATGATTTTAATGTTTTTAATTTTAGAAAGAATTAACAAAATGGTCTTAATCAATGTTTCCACTAAAGTCATTTCTAAATTATATGTTGCTCTGTTTGAAAATTAGGTTGGATGTTGTTGAATGTGTTTTTGGTTGTTTTTCTTGTTTTTTGTTGTTAGAAATGTATGTTTTTGCTTTAATGATTATAAAAAAAGTGTTATGATTAAGTTAGAGATTGTATTTTATATTTTTGGTTGTATCAATTGTAATTTGGTTTGAGATGGAAATCTAGCAATAAAGATGGACCAATTGAACCAAAGGCCCAAGTTAATCACTCCCAACCTAGACATCCCTTGACACAAGTGGCTCTCAGTTCGTTGGGCTTTGTCTTTTGCCCAAATAAATAAGCTTGGCCCTCTCTCTCTCTCTCTCTCTCTCTCTCTCTCTCTCTCTCTCTCTCTCTCTCTCTCTCTCTCTCTCTCTCTCTCTCTCTCTCTCTCCAACGAGAAATGATACAAGTGTTCGAGGAAAAACTTTCACAACCATTTTTTGAGAGCGATCGGTGAGCAACGGCCGAAGCCGTTTTGCTGAGGTGGGAGTACCACAACACTGGTATAACGCCACCCCCCCCCCCCCCTTGGTTTCCCGTTGCTTCCCCTTGCCAAGGTAACATTCCTCAATGTCTGTTCTGATTTCTTCCTTACTATTTTTTTTCTAATTTTCTTCTTCCTCAAAGCCATTTCAACAAATAACACCATCCCTTATGGAGATGCTATGGAGAGAAGATGATGATGTGGCAGCAATAACATGGGTATGAGTGTAACCCATAGCAGTCTAAGGCATTCCTTTAACTTATTAATGGGCGGTTATTTAACTTATTTTTGCAAATTATTCCTTAATGGCTCAAGAAATATGTTTTGCTTGCTATAACTTAATTTATTTTTGAAAAAAAAAAAAGAAGTTTTAGTTTAAAGAGCTTTTTCAAAACTTAATCTGAAATGGTTTGAAATTTTAAAATCTTTTCAAAACTAAAGAGGTGTCGACAAAAATATTATATGCATGCAGTTTGTTTTATAGCACCAAATTTGGAAGAATAATATATGTAATAGCAGTATATGACATGATAATCATAAATTTACATCCAATTTCGCTACAGCTTTTAACTCAAATACTATTGTTCTTTCACATGTCAAATATTACAATGTTTTTGTGTTCCTTGTATAAAAATTTCACTTCTTTCGGTCCTCATAAATATTTATAATATTAAATCATTGCCGGCTTTCTTCCAAAATACCAACAAGACATTTCTCCAACATAAACTCCGCATTCACCCAAGCATGGTATTTATCTGAATCAACGCATTAAGGAGAAGAAGGGCATTTACGTCTTTTTACAGATAAAAAAACCGTGGGCACGTCCCTTTCCACAATAACTATAATTTTTGTTTCACATGAGTCTAGTTCTGAGGTTCTGGTCCTATGTCAGTCAAACGCATACACAGTAAAACTTGTTCAGTCATGTCAAAATATTATTTTAATATAAAAAAATATGTTTGATTTTCCGAAAAATAATAAAAGGATACTAAATAAAGCTGTACAATCTTTTCCAACCGCCTTCATCAACATATCAACACCTGCAAAAAAAATAGTAAGAGATTCATCTATTTCCGGTTTATAAACATAATTGTTTTTTTTTTTATTATCATTAAAGTAGTTTTATGACAAAATATGCAACATTTTACTTGTATGATGAAAGAAATAATTTAAAATAAAAATTATACCTCCAGGATGAAATTTCATGTATGGAGTGATGTTGTAGACACGGCCTTTAAGAACAGTCCACATGGAGTCCTCTGATTGGTGTTGTTTGACTTCACTTAAAGATATAACTCTCTTGTTTGACTGCCCTTTTAATCCTTAAAAATAATAAATTTCAACAATTTCAGAAATAAATCAATATATTTGAAAAAAAATTACAAGGGTAAATGCAAGAAATAGCGATGTACATTCATTGATTTGCTTAATATAACATCTGCTTTCATTTCTTTCTATTAGAGAGACATGATGTGTAAATTTGAATATAATGTGCAAATTAAAATAATTGAAATGGAAAAAAAAAAAAGTTCATTTTTGTTTACTACATTGGAATGGAATGGAAGATTCCTGAGAATGGTTAAATGAAACAGCATAGGAAGATTATTTTTCTGGTTAAAGTTGTTTTTTGTTTTTAAATTCAAATTTAATGGTTAAATCACAAAAAAGAAAATTCTTAACTATAGTGGTTTTTATAGAACTCAAAAGTTTTATGCAGTGACTTCGATTTCTGTAATAAAATATAATAAAATGTCCAAACTTCAATAAAAATATATTATTTTAAATCTGAAAATTAATTAAAAAAAATATATAATACGTCGATTTCGAGATTGAGTGGTATTTAGTTTTCTATTTTTGTAAGCAATTTCTTCAAAGTGATAAATAACAATTTTATCGACTACTTGGTAAATATAAAAAGTATATTTTCTAAACAAATAAAAAAAAAATCAGTGATATATCTTAACTTGATTGAAGTTTATTTTTAAAAACATGAAATTTTGTCTTTATTTATTAATTTAATTTCATTCAGTTGTTTATTTATGCATAACAAACAACATTGGTTGGATATAATAGAACGAGTTCTCATATGATTGATTTATATAATATGTAGTTACAGTTATACAGTATATAATTTTATTTCAACTTTATTATTTAATATAAATCACTGGATTTTTATTTATAACAATTAAAATTAGACATCATAAAAGCCAATTAAAACCTCAAACAAGACTAGTGAAGAACTAACTTTAAGGTTACATTTTACAAAATAAAAAATTAGTTCCATTTAAGTTTTGAAAAATTTTGGAAATATTTATGTTATTGAAGCTTACATAACCAAAAAAAAAGGTTATATTATATTTACAGGAATGTAAATGCAAAAACAAAAAAAGGGTATATTTTATTTATGATGTTTTTGTTTGCATTATAAAGTCAAACATTATTTTAAAAGTCAAACAATTGAATTACCTGCTAAATCAGGATGTGTCCTAGTAACCTTGAGCCAATCCATATGACTATACCCAATTTGATAAGGAACTTTTGCCCTTGAAACTGGCTTCTTTCCAACACTTTTTGGTTTTTGTGATGCATTATTTGAACTTTCCACATCTACCCCTGCTGTTTGTTTGGAAGGTTCCGTTGACTTTCTTTGTGAAGATGCATCAATAACCTTAAATGTCAAGGATCCAACTTTCTCCTGTTTTGCCACATCAGCATTAATATTGGAATTATCACCCCAAATAGTTCCACTACTTTTGTTTTTATCTTCTATACTCATACTACTAACATCTGGAAGACCTTTTGGTTCATTTTTCTTCTCATCACCAACCTATAATCAGAAACAAACAGTTTAGGTAGTGTTTGGTATGATGGAATAAGGTAAGGAATGGAATTGTTCATTCCGTAGGAATGAGTATTCCATTCCAATTTACAAAACAAACCCTTAATGAATACCCTAAAGATGTCACAAAGAAAGATTGATATGAAGCTTATAGATAATTCAGACAAATTGTAGAGAACTTACCTGCCAAAAGGTAAAATCATCACTATTTTTTGTCTCATCCATAATGGTGTCAAGAAAATTACTGATTCAGTTTCAGTCACACTGCAGTATTTATTGTCTTTAGCCTGGAAAGATAACTCTGTTTGATCAAAGAAAGTAATATAACTATGGAATATCAATCTGAGATCAATGCATGAATACATGAACATAATATAAATATATATATTCTTTCTGATGTCAAACATCAGAAGTAAAAACATTGATCATAGATTCAAGGTATCTAGATTTCTCATAAAACCCATAGTTCTTAAATGACAATGAAACAAAAGCATGTGGCCTAGAGAAATCTACAGGCTACTAAATGATACTACAAATAAAATAAATCCTTTAACATAATTTCTATGAAAACAAGTTGTACACAATCAATGCACATTCAATTATCAGACGACATGAACAAAAGGGGAAGATTACACTGCTTTAACTTAGTTTCTTATACCCACGTCCCTAAGGAAGAGAGATGTATACATGCCTCGTAATTTTAGGGTAATTTATCGATTCCTCCAGAAAAAAATGGCCATGATTATATGATTTTATCAACTTACACAATCTAACTCCAACGATTGAAAAAAAAAAAAGCAATGAAGAAAGCATAACAAATTTCCAATTTCCAGAATAAACACGCCGATTCTTATGACAGATGAATCATGATCACACACAAGATAAACCTAGAAAACAAAAATCTAACATATGTAAAGAAATGAAAGGTCAAATAAAGACAGCTGAAAAATAGAATCAATCCGCCATATTTGAACAAAAACTGATTCTTGAATAAATAAAAACAATGTAGATTTTTAGGTATACATACATACACGCAATCAAAGAGATACATACGGGGTGTACCTGGTTCGAAAACCGAGACCTTGCTGGATGATGAAGAGAAATCGAAGAACACCAGGAATTTAGCACAAGGATGCGTAGAAAAGCTTGAGACGATGGTTGGTGATATGGAAATTGGAAATTATTGAAGGATCTTTGAACCAATTTGGGAATCGAATAAGATATTTCCAGAAATATCCCTTAATTTTAAGTATGATATCTATTTACCCCTAGGCTATGAAAGACTATCCCTGATAGCCCTTGGATGGCTAGATTTGGCAAATTAGACCATTTTACTATTGATAATTTTACTTCAATATCCATTTCTTTCTAATCTTCATTTCTTTTTCTTTTTTCCTATTTAAATGCTAGCTTACACATTCATTATTTTTTGAATCATCATTAATTTTTAGCTGGCATCAATCCGACAAAATTAAAGATTTGTTTATCATTTTACGAAAATATTCGTTTCTATCTTTAATTTCATATAAGTTTGTATAAAAAGTTTATTGGCTCATTTAGTTGTACTATCATCTTATAAAAAGTTGATTTGAATATTTTTCAAAACTCTTTTTAAAATATATAATCTAACTATCCAACCATCTCCAAATATTATTGACGGACAGTTTGTCCTATAACCAGATATCGATCTATATGGGATCATGGGAAAGCAAATCGGAATGTTCATATATAGTGTCAATCCGTTGATTTTAAGGGTCACATACAAAAAAAAAGAGCCACCAAATATATATATATATATATATATATATATATATATATATATATATATATATATATATATATATATATATATATATATATATATATATATATATATATATATAGGGGATGGTTCACTTGAGATTAAAAAAATAAGTAGAGATCTTGAGATTAAACCTCAGCCACATATTTCGCATTTGTCGCTCTAATGCTCCAGCGTACCAGCAGCAACGAGGTATTCCTAATCATAAATGATTATATAGCAGAGAGGTATAATCATACAGTATTATACATATTTATACGTATATGCATAATCATAAATGATTATACATACATGTCTGTTCACATATTGAGTAATCATAAATGATTATTACAGTTAGCCACAGAAGAGGTGGTTGTGACAGAGGTGGCGGTGGTATAAGTAATGGAGGTGACAATGGTAGGGTCGACTGGTGTCAGAGGTGGTGGTAGTGGTGGTGGCGGTTACGGTGGTGAGGATGGTGACGGAGGAGAAAGGAACGGGTGACACTATGTAATCATTTATGATTACACCAGACCTGCCGTGCCGGTACGCCGAAGGGTTAGAGCAGCAGATGTGAAATACGTGGCTGAGGTTGAATCTCAAAATCTCTATTTTATTTTTAATCTCAACGGAACCTCTATATATATATATATATATATATATATATATATATATATATATATATATATATATATATATATATATATATATAATAATGTGGTTGTTGATGAGTTTCACGAGAACATTCAAATTTTGATCGACCCATGTCTTTGAATATATCAATAAGAACACGGTGCATAGTTAATTTATACATAATCCAAATATTGTAATAACCCTTTCAAATAGATATCTAGAGAGAGATTGAGTGAAAATGAAAACGGTTCATTAATACAGCTGATTGTAGATTTAACTAGGTGTAACCCCGCGCGTTGCGCAAGAATACATTTAAGTGGTTAAAATAATTAATATATATATATATATATATATATATATATATATATATATATATATATATATATATATATATATATAGAATAATGTGGTTGTTGATGAGTTTCACGAGAACATTCAAATCTTGATCGACCCGTGTCTTTGAATATATCAATAAGAACACGGTGCATACGTTAATTTATACATAATCCAAATATTGTAATAACCGTTTCAAATAGATATCTAGAGAGAGATTGAGTGAAAATGAAAACGGTTCATTAATACAGTTGATTGTAGATTTAACTAGGTGTAACCCCGCGCGTTGCGCAAGAATACATTTAAGTGGTTAAAATAATTATGAGAAAAAAAATAAAAATATGTTGAAATTTACGTTTTTAATCACGTTTTGGGCATTTACCGAATTATCAAATAACATAAAAATCCACCAACTTATATTTTGATACTATCTAAAATAATCCATACTTTATAAACTTTACTTTTTACTTTTATAATATCCAATATATATTATAAGTTTTTGTATAACATTAATATAATCTACTTTTCTTATGTCCGATAATATTTTTTTGGATAAAATAAGAAATAAGTTGTTTTGAATGAGCTATTAATAAACAATATTGAACTAATAAACTTTGTATTACACTATTTATATTACACGACAACATCCAAGGTTTCATATATTAACTTTCAAATATTAAACATTGAAATTAAGAATGAAGTCATATAAAATATATCATTATACATAAACTACATCAAGAGTTTTAAAATAAGTCGATTAGTAAATATGATATTTAATTTTAATTACATATTTTGCAAGGCGTACGTTTGATTTTATGTTGGTGCGCCGAGAATCATCTTCCTTAATTTGTACCTAAAAAATTAAGGTGAATAGGAATATAAAATAGAAATTACTAAACATTAATATAAATAAATAAAAAGGGTATGTAGATCTCCTACCACCGGTTAAAGACAACATACCTCTCTAGTGGTATCGATTCTTATATGAAATTGAAGTAGTAATTCTATGTACACATTGTTTTCTAATTACATAAACAAATATGAGTAACCAAGCATAAAAATGTTATCTTTATGTAGGAAAAATATTTTAGTTAACTAACAAATTAAATAATATAAGTTTAAGAGTTATGATTTTCAAAACATTAATATTTTTACTAATCAATTAATTAAGTAACACATGTTGAAATTTTTACAATCATTATTAAAAAGCATTTGAAATATTAGATTTTAAATGAATTTTGGTTGAATTGTTTTGACCTCTATTATAATATATATATATATATATATATATATATATATATATATATATATATATATATATATATATATATATAGAGAGAGAGAGAGAGAGAGAGAGATGGAAAGTATAACATATAAATGAGTTTTAATTAATTATCTTTTTGAAACGGTATAATTACAAAAAAAAAAGCATATTTAAAATATTTAATTAAATATTTTAAACATTACCCTATATAACATATGATAAATATATTAATGATTAAACCACAATATACAACGACTGTATTACAATAATCCAAAAATGAAGAAAATATAAAAAAGAATTAGTACAACAAACTTACAAACTAAAAACTTTAATATAATAACATATCTCCAAAAGTGGTCATAAGACCTCAACCCAACACAAAAACCTTTAAGTTAGCATTTTTATAGTAAACTTTCCACTAAATGCTAATTAAACATAATATAAATTATAAAACTTTTGAGTGTTAAATCATAATTAAGAAAACTTTTGACTTGCATTAGTTAAAAAAAGAGGTTTCAAATGAATGTGGTTTGAGGAAGTTAAAAAAAATGGTTTCAAATGCATGAGATTCAAGAAAATATGCTAGCTTTATAAGTATGTATGATGTATTTTGAATTATTAAAATTTTAAATTTAAATAGATCAATTTTTGTTAAATATAAAATGTTTTTTGTATTATTATTTTAGTTAGATTAATTATAACAAAAGTGCTATTATGTTTTTCGTTAAAATGATACTTGTATATGTAACACCCAAGATTAGAAAGGCCAAGAAAGGGAAAGAAAAGCCTAAGTCAAAGGAGTGACTCGTCGAGTCCAGGGAGGAACTCGACGAGTCAGAGCGGGATCCGGGGGATCGAGTAAGTGACCAACTCGGCGAGTCGGCTTGTGGACTCGGCGAGTTGGGTCTGAAGAGGGAAAACCCTAAACCCGGGACTTGGAGCCTATTTAAACGTCTTATTCTCTTCCCTAGGGTTCCTTTACTGCCTCTCTGACCCAGAACACCAAACCCTAGCCACCATATCCGTTTTTGGAGCTAATTCTTGCCTTGAAGTGTGCCTTAAAGCTTGGAGAAGGAAGAAGGACCTTGGAGGTGCAAAAAGGGACTTTAGATCCAGGATTGGGAAGACATCTCAGATCAGTTGGAGGTAATAAACCGTTACTTGGACTCCTTTGCACCTAGATCTATTTTTATGTGTGAGTTTTGGGCATTTTTGGCATAATAAGTAACCTTTTCGAGCTAGAGGTCCAAATCTAAGGTTGCTACCTCAGATCCACACTTGTTTTGGTCTAAAATCCCATAAAGTAATAGCCTTTGGTATGTTGGTGAAGCATGGTTGCCATAAACCCTAGTTTGAGGAGTTTTGAGCCTAAATCTCTTTAACCACACGTAAAGTTTGCCACTTTACGTGAGGAATAGGCTTTAGAAGTATGGATCTATGAGTTGGAACCCCTGTTTGGCTCGAAAAGCCACTGCATGGATTAAGAGCTGAAGCGACTCGGCGAGTCACATGGGTGGACTCGGCGAGTTGGATGGAGATAGGCAGGAACTCGACGAGTTGGAAGAACAACTCGGCGAGTCGGTTGAAGATTGCCTTGGACTCGGCGAGTCAAGTCGAGAAACCCCAAACCCTTCGAGTCAAGACTCGAATCAGTGAGTTGAGTGGGGACTCGGCGAGTTGGATAGGACAGGACTCGGAATCGGTAGACTTGGCGAGTCAGAGGCTGGCTCGGTGAGTCGATTCGCGAATGGAAGGATTCAGAGTCTAGGAACTCGGCGAGTCACTGAGCAGACTCGGTGAGTAGGGTTGACCTAGAAGGTTGACTTTGACCAGGACTTGGACTTTGACCAAAGTTGGATGGGTTGACTTTTGGGAGGTCAGTGAGACTAAGTGTTATATTGATATTGGTAGCTCGAGGAGCTAGTGGAGCAACAATTCAAAGAGTTGTCGGACAACAGTCATCAGTGGTAGCGGAAGTTCTGCAGTTCGAGGTGAGTTTCCCTTTGTGTGGATAGGTCTACGGCCACAATGCCGGCCCATGTATTTATGAGTAGGAAGACCCGGGGGTTAGCCCTAGGCACAATATGCTGGTATGATATTTAGGACAAGGTCCAATGATAGCGGGCGGGTGCCCAAGGAATGGTTTGCATGATAGTTATACTTGTTGTCTATGTGATACAAGTACGTGCCTGGTAGGGAGGTGAATGTGGGCGAGGTCCCGTATCTCACCAATAGCCGAGTGTGGACGGTGTTCCATATCTCATTAGCAGTAGAGCAGGGCCGAGGCCCAAATCAGGATAAGAGTGAGGGTGGGTCGGGCCCGTATCTCATTATTAGTAGGAGCGTGGACGGGGTTCCATGACTCAACAGTAGCAAGCAGGGGCGAGGCCCATGATAGGCGAGGCCTTAGTACAGGAAACCAGTAGAGTATGAATGTCTATGTGTTATGTTATGTTTATGTGTTAGTGCATGTTAGCGGGCGAGGCCCAGTGACAGGCGAGGCCTAAGCAAAATAGATCTGTATCCGAGCGGGGCTCGAAGCCAGGCGGGGTCTGGAGCGGCGAGGCCGTTGTAGCGGGCGAGGCCCATAGTAGCGGGCGTGGCCCAGTATCTGCAGTATGTGTTGTATGCAGCTAGATAGAGGGTGTGGCCCAGCATGTGTAGTGTGCAGTTATGTGTTTGGTATGTGGTAGGTTGGGGAACTCACTAAGCTTCGTGCTTATAGTTTTTAGTTTTGGTTTCAGGTACTTCCGGTAGCGGAGGGAAGAACTCGGGGTGATCGCATGGCACACACAATATTTTAGACAGCCTGAGATGTTTTACTCTGATAACGAACATATGTTTTGGAAATTAATACTTAGATTATGTAATGGGTTGATAATTATGTTTAAGTAATGTTTTATAAAAGAAATTTTTAGTCTTGAATTTTGGGACGTTACAGTATATTTCCGTAATAAGACAAAATTGCAAAAATGGTCCCTGTGGTTTGCCGATTTCTTTGGGTAAGGTCAAAAAAAGTTTATTGGCAAAAAAGGTCCTTATTTGGTGGTTTAGTTGTGGTTTTGGTCCCTATTTCGTTAACTTTAATATTTGACTGTTAACTTTTTTAAAATGACAATTTTACCCTCAGGGACCATTTTTGCAATTATCTTTTTTTACCAAATTATAATGATCATTTCTGTAATTCTTCTTTTAAATTTTATTGAATTATTATATATTAATTCTTCTTTCTTTTTAATTTTATTGAACTATTATACATTAATTCTTTTTTTAATTTTAATTTTATTGGATTATTTTTTTTATCAAATTATTATACATCAGTTAATTTTATTTTTAAAATATAATATTTAAATATTAATAAATATTACATTATTATATTACTAATTTCTTTTAACTATATTTTTTAAAATTTTTTATTGGATTATTTAAAAAAATTATTAGATTCTTTTATTGGATTATTACATTTAATTTATTATATTCTATACATAATAAATAATTTTTAGTGGTTTATTGATTTGTTTTAAATAGATAATATTAATTCTTTTTAATTTATTGGTTCTACCACAAAGTCTTCGAAATACGCAAAAGCACCGCATATCACTGTCGAAAATCGTCGGGAGCACCGCTAATCACCTTCATCAGAGGTTCGACAGAAACACTACCAACCTGTTTCACCCAACGCTGCTATCCAGTAGCCACATGCAGCAACCTTTTCACAATCTGTCAGAATCCTCTATATTTGTCACCAATGCGATCGTTTTCCTCCATTCGTTGGCTTCCACAACCCAGACACAACCTTATGACATCGAAGCTTCAAGCCTGTACTACTTGAAAAGATCTAACAGTGGATCTGGTGGTTTGAAAAACCCTATGTCTAACATTTTCGCCATTGATGACAGTGTGGGTAGTCAATTGGTGTAGTTTTGGTTGAGAATGATCAGCGATCGGTGATTTCTAACAAGATGATGTAGCTGCGCAAGGTGGTAGAAAGCAACGAATGGAGGAACTGACCAGGGGTGTTTGGATCAGACCTCTTGGTGGTTAACACAATATTGGTTGTTGTTGGGCTATATAGTGTTGTGTCAATTTTGTATTGTATTATTATAGTCCATTAGTAACGGGTTGGGCCTGTCCACCCAGTTTCTCTATTGTGCTAGGGTTAGGGTATTTATAGTGCATGTATACAACGTGTTTTTATCGATCTTCTTGTAACCCTACATTGCCTTTACAGTAACAGTTCTTAGTCGAGCTCTTCTAAGGCAGTGCAACTTAATCATTCAGCACAACTTTGATATCCACTATTCGTGTTTGATTATTTCACCCATTTGAATCTATCGATCTTATTAGTTTTAACTTATCAGTTCTAACAAAAAACGACCCGACTTAGTGGCAAATCAGGAGGATTCCGACAAAATGTGAAGAGGTTACTGCCTGTGGGTACTGGCAACGTTAGGTGGAACAGGATGGTACTGTTTCCGTCAGAAATTCGATGAAGGTGATTGGCGGTGGTCCTGACGATTTTCAACGACGGGCTACGACGCTTTTTGTAACATCCCAAAAACACAGTTTGAAAATTTCTTTTTAAATCGGTAATAAAACCATATTCATCAAACGTCATATAAGAATCATAAACTATGTATCTCAAAATATCATAACAATTGTCAAATATATCATAGTATAAACACCATAGGCTTAACAAATGGTGTGTGCACTACAATCTTTCCGAGCTCCTCTTTTGAAAACTGAGTACCTGAAACCAAAACTGAAACTGTAAGCACGAAGCTTAGTGAGCTCCCCCAAACTACCACATACCATACAATAACATATAAACACATATTGGGCCTTGCCCACTGCATCGGACCGAAGTCCGGAACTAACTGGGACCCCGTCCCCTGCATCGGACCGAAGTTCGGAACTGACTGCATCGGACCGAAGTCCGGAACTGACTGGGACACCGTCCCCTGCATCGGACCGAAGTCTGGAACTAACTGGGACCCTGTCCCCTGCATCGGACCGAAGTCCGGAAACTGACTAAACATAGCATATTGTAACATATCAACTAGCATGAATACATATACTGCATACTGCATCGGAACAGAGTCCGGAACACAAAACACAAAACATGCTTGAATCATAAAGACATCAAGCACTCTAACTACTGCATCGGATCGAGGTCCGGAACTAACTGAACATAGCATAACATAATCATAGCATATAATGTAAACACATATACTGCATATTGCATCGGACCATAGTCCGGAACACATAACTCATCTGTATCACAAAGACACCAAGCATAATGAACTACTGCATCGGACTGTAGTCCGGAACTACTGCTAACTAAACGGGTCGGCATTGTGGCCGTAGACCCGTTCCTACTGGAAGGAAACTCACCTCACATTGCTGAAGTCCCGCAGACTCGACCCCAGCTGCTAGATGATAGATTCCCGATCTGTCAACATCAAAATAACACCCAATTAATAATTGGGTTCCACTACATAACTATAATTACATACTTTGGATAATAACTACATTACCCCAAGCTTGGCTTACCCAAGCCCAAGGTCCAATCCATAGGCCCAAAGTCAACTAGGGATCAAAGCCCAACATATGACCGAATTTTCCAAATTGGGCCCAAACCTCTACATGGGCTTCCCTTAAGGCCCAATTGTCCAATCCAGTCCAACATGTCCCATTTTAAGGACCCAATATCGTACAACCATCTAGGCCCAAACTATGGCCCATCTATGGCCCAATTTTCCAAATTGGGCCCAATCCTTCATATGGGCCTTACCCTAGAGCCCAACTAATTACTCTAGTCCATTTGATTATTCTTGGATGGCCCAACACAAAGCCTAAGTGAAATTAGGGTTTCTCATAAAATAATAATTAGGGTTAAGTGTTTCTCACTTAACCCATTAAGGGCTTAACCCACTAAGGACTTAATCCATTAAGTTTATTATTGCTTAGATTAATTTCTGCCAATGATTATTATTTAATATTTCACTTATTAAATAATTCTCGTGTGCGTCCTGATAATTTCTCAAATATTAAGATTTTCTCAATTAGCTCATTAAGGGCTTAGTCCATTAAGTTTTTTACTCTACTAGATACATGGCATGGAATAGTTTGGGCTTAATTCACAATCCAATCCCAATGGCCCAAAAGTGGGTCCAAATAAGTCCAAGGCCCAAATACTTATAATTAGGGTTTTCTACCCAAACATGGCCCAATAGGCCCAAAACCAATCTCTAAGCCCATTAGGGTATGCTAGCGGGGCACCACCCACTACCACCTCGGGTAGTGGTGGTTGATGGCGGCTCACAGCGGCGGCCACCACCTTACGGTGGTGGTTACTATTATTTTTATTATTCATGCTAATTACAATTACAAGGTTTTTATCTAAAAATAAACACACACACTAACACACACTAACTAACACACACACACACTAACACACACTAACTAACACACACACAACCACACCATGGTGGCCGGCGGCGATGCTTGGCGGCAACCACCACCTCATGATGGTGGTGGTGGCCTTCTAGGTTTTCTAGCCACGCAAAACACCAATAAAACGAACAGCAAATCAGATTACACACATACATGCGACCCACAAACTGAAAATTCCACTGCAACCTTCCTCACGGCGGTGACTGTTGGCCGGAGCAACAAGAACAAGCCCTACGGGTGGCGGCAGTCGTGACAATGACGCTACACCGGAGAAATGGGGAGGAAGGGTTGAGACTTCGCTAATGGCAACAACAACAACAACTGAAGATAGCCATTTTTCGATCTTCGTTCACGACAAAACCAACAGCCAAGAGCCACGGGAATGGCGACGTTTCGTTGGCAACTGCAGGCGGAAGGTGACGATGAGAATCTGCCATCGTCGGCAGGGGTGTAACAACGATAGCAACGAACGGCGTCAGAAGGCAGAATAAGAAGAGACAGGAGGAGGAGGATGTCAGAACGGCTACTACTACGGGTCTCGGTGACTCTCCTGATGATCCAATACGTCCGATAGGAGGGTAACACGGTGGTGGTGCGATAACGACACCGCAGGAGGCGGTTGTTTGGCACATCATCGGTCGAAAACGAGAGGGAAGCGGGTGGCGACTGGAGGAGGGCACGAGGTGAAGGTGGCTGCTGGAGGTCTTCCGATGATGGCGGGTGCCTTCATGTTAGGGTTAGGTCACAAATGATTCATCATAATGCATATATAACCAGTCCTTATTGCAACTCTCCCATAATTACATCTACAGCCCCTCTTTCTCTTATTCCTTTCAATCTAAGTCCTTATTTTACACTTTCAACCCCATCCTCTAAAATTCTTTACAAATAAACTACATAATTCACTCATTAGCCCCTTGACCTCTAAAATCTTTATAATAATCCGGAGATTATATATTTTTAACACCCTAAACTTTCAATTATTTATTTTGGGCTACTATTCGTTCATTAATTTATTTATTTATCAAATAAATAAACAGGTGTTACAACTCTCCTCCACTTAAATTAGATTTCATCCTCGAAATCATTTCTTAACATTCCTTACTCACCCAACTACTTAAGTACCATTACTGCTGGAGTCCCAAAACTGTCTAAAACACTAATCTGCCTGAGACACTGAACTGCCTGAAACACTTTATTGCCTGAACACTGAACTGCCTGAACACTGAACTGCCTAAAACACTGAACTGTCTGAACACTGAACTACATGAACACTGAACTGCCTGAAACACTGAACTGTCTGAACATTGAACTGCTTGACACACTGAACTGCCTGAGACACTGAACTGCCTGGAACTGTATGCTGCCACATAGCTGCTTGCCAACATCTACCGAGACTTACCTAGTCTAAATTTTTCACCAATCATCTGAAATACCGGGTACCAGCCCGACTGCAGAGCCAAAGGACTCCCTACTTAGTCGCCTCACACGACTTCTAAATAAAACCCTTCTCTGGAACTAGTTGCTGCTAGCTATCTTATCATTATGGCCCTAACGACCTCCTAATCTAACTGATTGGTTCCATGCATCGAATCCTCATGTTACCAAACCACGGCTGAACGCGATTCCTACATGACCAATTGTAGCCTTTATATAACAAGCAACCTGAAGCAATCCATTTCTTCCTCAATCTCAAAACTGCAGTGGCATTCCTACAGTCTTATCACTGGCTTAACCAGGTCTAATCCGTCTGGGTAATTCCAAAATCCAATACGTGGATTTCCATATCCTCACTGCTACACCCGAACTGGTGGGTACTACTGTTCTTTCCGCGTCCTAACAATGCACTCACGCAATCTATCAACCCAGTGAATGTTACGGCTACACCCGTAGGATTAGAACACTCTAATGCTATCTGGCTGCTAGTGAATGCTACGGCTACACCCGCAGACTTACAACACTCTAACACTATCTGATTGCTAGTGAATGCTACGGCTACTCCCGCAGAATTACAACACTCTATCACTATCTGGCTGCTAGTGAATGCTACGGCTATACCCGCAGACTTACAACACTCTATCACTATTTGGCTGCTAGTGAATGCTACGGCTACACCTGCAGACTTACAACACTCTATCACTATCTGGATGATAGTGAATGCTACGGCTACACCCGTAGACTTACAACACTCTATTACTATCTGGGTCGAACGCGCACTTGACCTAACACTCTACTGAACCCATGACCTGACTGGAATCCCCAACCTGATTCCCTAAGGTCGGCTATCAACATTCCGAGGACGTGATCTCATTGTTGGCAAGTTTTTCCGAACTTCCAACTCACACTATTCTCAAACCATACAGCCGCTTGGGCTGTCTTCCTTCCTAACAAGGATGCGAAACTTATCCCAGTTTCAAACTGCTCCTACTTTTGAATCCTTGGATGATTCTTCCCCAATTTGATTCAACTAACGTCTTAGAACACACGATACTAGAAGGATTCTCAATCCTTCTTACCATTCTATGCCCAATCTGTTGAAAACCACGTTTACCATTGCTAGTGTTTCAATAATAGCCCGTCCAAGAGATCACACAACCTCCAAGAACCCGAATAAATCTCCGATAATAACCCGTTAGACCCAGGGAGCTCCGAATCTTAATTGGAGACCTCGGAATCTCCCACTGCATCACGGCCCCTATCTTGGACGGATCGACTAGAATACCCTTTTGATTGACAAGGTGCCTAAGAAATTGCACCTCGCGCAACTAGAACTCACATTTGGAGTACCTTGCAAAAGGTATCTCTGTAACAGCCCGGAATCTCAGGTATTATTAAATTATGTTTTTGGGGGTGATTTAAGAGGGGACTCGGCGAGTTGGAGCCTAGACTCGCCGAGTAGGATCGCAGACTTGGTCGCGGGTTCGCGACTGGACTCGACGAGTCCAGATATGGACTCGGCGAGTCGACGCTGTTCAGCAGAAACCCTAACCGTTCGGTTTTGGATCGTATATAATGCACTTATAGGCCGTCATTGTCTGTCTTTAGTCGACTAAGAAGAACCCTAAACGGCTGTGAGCATCTAGAGCAAGATTGGAGGATATTAGGGCTTGAAGAAATTGTTGTGCAAGGAGGAGAAGGGTTTTGGCTAAAGGAACAGCAAGGGAATTCGAGTTCTGCGGTTTGGAGACACAGAGAGGGCATATTCCAGGTAATATTTCGGATTCCTTTCTGTTATGTGATGTGTGCATGGATTTAGGGTTTATGGAACCCATTTGGTGATTAGATGAATTAGTGCCTTGTTACCCAACGACTATAATCTTGTATTAGGACCTTTAGAGGTCCAGAAGGTCCCATGCTTGTGTATTTCGGGACGAGACTTATCTCAGGAAGCAGTTTGATCGACTGCATGGCGTGGACTCGCCGAGTCCGATGAACAGACTCGGCGAGTAGCTTGGAGATTTACTGAAACTCGTCGAGCTGTTCTTCAGACTCGGCGAGTGGAGTCGGGGTGGCCCCGCGATTCTTCCAGGAGTAACTCGTCGGGTCGAGGAGGATACTCGACGAGTAGATAGGGAATCTCAGAGAGTTGGAGGACGTCTAGACTCGCCGAGTCGCCATGGCACTCGCCGAGTTCGGTCGAGTTGACCGTTGACCGTTGACCAGAGTTGACCTAAGTCTGACTTCTTAGGGATAGTCACACTTAGAAGAGATAAGTTTTAATGAGATATGTGATGTTATAGGGAGGTTGTAGCTCGTCGGATTATGCACGAGTCATTTCAGGATTTGCTAGCTTTCAGCTTCTACGAGGTGAGTCTTCTCACTACACTGTACCCGGAAGGGTTTGACTGTGTGACCGGAAGGTCAGATATGATATGTGATATGTATGCTATATGTGGTAAGTTATTTGTTATATGTGTGCTATGTATGTTATGTGGGCCGGAAGGCAATATGTTATGGGCCGGAAGGCGATTATGTTGTGGGCCGGAAGGCGTTGTATTGAGGACCGGAAGGTCAGGGCCTGGAAAGGCGCATGTGCATAAGTGTATATTGGGGGACTCACTAAGCATTTATGCTTACAGTGGTTATGTATGTGTTTCAGGTACTAGCGAGGATCGTGGGAAGGCGCCGACGTGATCGATACACACTGAAGATTGTTTTTATGATCTTGGGATTTAGACTATTTGTATCTGATATAATACTTAAAATTATTTATGCCTTGTTTTGAATGGAAATACCTTATTTTTAAAAATGAAAAATTTGTTTGAAAATTTGAGTTGTTACAATTGGTATCAGAGCCTAGGTTTGAGGGATTCGGGTGCACCTTCGGGAGTAACTGAACTCAAACCGAGGATTTGAGGAAAACTTTTTAAATAAAGGCATAAACTTTTGTAAATGGTTTTGTGGTAAGCACGAAAGAAGCAGTGTGTACGATCAGTCAGCGCCCGAACGGTAAAGATCCCCAAAATACCTTACAATGTTATATGATATAAATTGTTATGCATGCTAGAAGACTAGGTATTCATGATAGGACTAGAGTGGCCTGATTTGTGATGCCTTAGTCTAGGGAAGTTTGCCGATATGAGATGCTTTGCTAGTATGCGGGTAGATAGTGCATATCAGAAGTAGAGTACTCACTATCCGGGGTTTGGGGAGGAAGACTTGGGATGAATGCTGATGCGGTGTGGTCGGTAGTATTGGGCCCGTACTACCGAAGACACCGGGTCAGTGGGAGACCCAAGTAAGAATCCCTGGATATCGGAGACTGAGTAGGGTTGCGTTATCGAGTGCGACTACACTTGATGGAGTCTCTGATAGTTTTATGTTGTATTTCAGAGACATCATGGTTAGACCACGCCACGGAGCGAGTACGAGCGGTGTGAGTGACGAGGATATTCGTCAGATGATTCACGAGGAGGTGGCGGCGGCGATCCGGGCTGAGATCCCGGAGATGTTTGGGTCTATTAAGACCACCCAGATGGAGACATTCGATGAGCGGTACGCCGCGTTGACTGAGGCTACAACCGCTGCAGCTACCGCAGCTGTGGCCGCTGCTAGGCCACAGGGGGGTGACTCGTTGCTGTTCCGAGAGTTCAGCAACACGAAGCCACCGGAGTTTGATGGGACGCAGGATCCGATTGCGGCGATGAGGTGGATCGCGGACATAGAGGGGTGCTTCTACACTTGTTCATGCCCGGAGTACCTGAGGGTACGGTTCGCTTTGAACCAGCTCCGTCTGGGAGCGAAGGACTGGTGGAAGTTCGTGACGGCGAACTTCACTTTGGCAGAGACTACAGCGGTGACATGGGAGGGGTTTACTGCCATGTTTAGAGATGAGTACGTTCCCCCGGTGGAGAGGGAACGATTGGTTCAGGAGTTCTTAACCCTCAAGCAGGGTACTGACTCGGTGGCGGCGATCACGCGGAAGTTTCATGAGAGGGCGATGTTTTGCCCCGAGCTGGTGGCCACAGAGCAGGCTCGGATGAGCCGGTACTTGGGTGTTCTGAGGAGGGAGATCCGGGAGTTTGTGTCAAACTCCACTTACCATACTTTTACGGAGCTTCAGGCGAATGCCAGGAAGCGTGAGATCGAGTTGGAGACTCAGGCCAGGGAGGAGGCCGAGTCTCAGCAGACAGACCGGCGGCCGGCTCAGTCTCAGCCAGCAGCCAAGCGGATCAAGTCCGCCGATTCGAGGACGGGAGGTCTGAAGAGCCGCACTTGCGGAAAGTGCGGCAAGGGTCACGATGGGGCGTGTCGAGCCGGTGCTTGCTACAAGTGCGGCAAGGAGGGGCACATTGCTAGGGAGTGCCCCAAGGGGTTTATGGTTTGCTTTCATTGCAACCAGACCAGCCATCGGAAGGCCGAGTGTCCGCAGCTTCGTCAGGGATCTGCACCTATTGCCAGGACTACTGAGGCTCGACCGGTGAAGGTCGAGGTCCTGAGGGCTCGTGGGAGAGCCTTTCAGCTGACTGCGGAGGAGGTCCGCGCTGCGCCCGATGTTGTGGCAGGTATGTTGTAATTCATGTATTTATTTTAATGTCGAAATGTTGTGCTTATGTTATTATATGCGTAGGTACTTTCCTTGTGAACTCTATGCCTGCCTTAGTGTTATTTGACTCGGGTGCGAGTAGGTCCTTTGTGTCCTTAGCTTTTAGTCAGCATATCAGCGCTAGTCGTGAGTCGTTGGGTCGACCTTTGAGAGTTTCTATAGCTGACGAGAAAGTGATTTGTGCCACGGAGGTTCTTCGGGGATGCGTGCTAGAGATTTTCAGGGTCGAATTCCCGATTGACCTGATTCCTATTGCGATGGGCGATGTCTGTGTCATCGTAGGCATGGACTGGTTGAGCCGATTCGGCGTTGTCATCGACTGTGAGCGTCAGTTGGTGACCATACGAGACCATAGTGGGGGAGTTCTTTCGGTGTACGGCGAGGGTACCCGTTCGGGATCAGCTTTCTGTTCGGCCGCTAGGGCGAGACAGTGTCTACAGCGGGGCTGTATGGGTTTTGTGGCGTATGTGATGGATACGCGGGAGGCTTCCGAGAGACCGAAGTCAGTTGAGGAGGTCCCTGTGGTGCGTGAGTTTTTAGATGTTTTTCCCGAGGAGCTGCCGGGAGTACCTCCTGTGAGGCAAGTAGAGTTTGGTATCGATCTGGTTCCGGGAGCCGCGCCTATTGCTAAGGTGCCTTATCGTCTTGCACCTCCAGAGATGCAAGAGTTGTCCTCGCAGCTCCAGGAGTTGCTGGGGAAAGGATTCATTCGGCCGAGTAGCTCGCCGTGGGGAGCACCTATTCTGTTCGTCAAGAAGAAGGATGGTTCACACCGGATGTGCATTGATTACCGGGAGTTGAACAAGTTGACGGTCAAGAACTGTTACCCGTTACCGAGGATCGATGATTTATTCGATCAGTTGCAGGGAGCATCTTGGTTTTCCAAGATCGATCTGAGGTCAGGATACCATCAGGTGAGAGTGCGGGATGAGGATGTCCAGAAGACAGCGTTTAGGACGCGTTATGGGCATTATGAGTTTGTGGTGATGCCTTTCGGGCTCACCAATGCCCCGGCTGTGTTCATGGATCTCATGCACAGGGTATGCAGACCGATGTTGGATCGATCAGTGATTGTATTTATCGACGACATTCTGGTGTATTCTAGATCTAGAGAGCAGCATGAGGAGCATTTGAGGGAGGTCCTTGAGGTATTGAGGTCGGAGAAGCTTTATGCAAAGTTCTCCAAATGTGACTTCTGGTTGCGGGAGGTCCAATTTCTAGGACATGTGGTTAATCAGAAAGGGATATTGGTCGATCCGGCCAAGGTTGAGGCAGTGATGAGTTGGGAGGTGCCGAAGTCACCCTCTGAGATCAGGAGTTTCCTTGGGTTGGCAGGGTATTATCGGAGATTCATCAAAGATTTCTCCAAGATCGCAGTGCCACTCACCAGATTGACCCGGAAGGGTGTTGCATTCTCATGGGGGCCCGAGCAGCAGACCTCCTTTGAGACACTTCGCCAGAGGTTGTGCGAAGCCCCGGTATTAGCTCTCCCAGAAGGGATGGAAGATTTTGTGGTATATTGCGACGCATCGATTTCGGGACTGGGTGCAGTGTTGATGCAGAGGGGTCATGTGATAGCTTATGCGTCGAGGCAGTTGAAGCCTCATGAGGCGAGATATCCCACACATGATTTAGAGTTGGGGGCAGTAGTGTTCGCTCTCAAGATTTGGCGTCACTACTTGTATGGGGTTCGATGTACGATATACACGGACCATAAGAGTTTGAAGTATTTGATGGATCAGCCCAACCTAAATATGCGTCAGAGGAGGTGGTTGGATGTGGTCAAGGATTATGATTGTGAGATCCTGTACCACCCAGGCAAGGCTAATGTGGTAGCCGATGCATTGAGCCGCAGGGCGGAGAGCACTCCATTGCGAGACGTATGCTTGAGACTGACTGTGATGACTCCAATGTTGGATGCTATTCGTGGGGCACAGGCCGAGGCTGTGCTACCAGAGATGCAGAAGAAGGAGCGGGTTGTGGGGCTAATTTCAGAGTTTGTTAAGGATGGACGAGGGCTTATGACGTTTCAGGGTCGGATTTGGGTACCGTTCGTGGGCGGTACGCGTATTACTTTGATGGAAGAGGCTCATAGATCGAAATTCTCGATCCATCCTGGTGCTACGAAGATGTATCTGGATTTGAGGAAAGAGTATTGGTGGCCCTGTATGAAGAGGGACGTAGCATGGTTCGTTGAGAGGTGCTTGACCTGCCGTAGGGTTAAGGCCGAGCACCAGAGACCGCATGGCAAGCTACAGCCATTGGAGATCCCCGAGTGGAAGTGGGAACAGATCACTATGGATTTCATCACCAAATTGTCGAGGACTGCTAGGGGAGTTGACGCAATTTGGGTGATTGTGGATAGGTTGACGAAGAGTGCACATTTCCTTGCCATCAGCGAGAGTTCTTCAGCGGAGAAGTTGGCGGAGATATATGTGAGAGAAGTAGTATCTCGGCATGGAGTGCCGATCTCGATTGTTTCAGACCGTGATGTGCGCTTCACTTCCAGGTTCTGGAAGAAATTCCATGAGGAGCTGGGTACTAAATTGCATTTTAGTACCGCGTACCATCCCCAGACAGACGGTCAGAGCGAGCGGACGATTCAGACGCTGGAGGACATGCTCCGGGCGTGTGTGTTAGACTTCGGGGGTAGTTGGGATGCGTATTTACCATTGGCAGAGTTTTCTTACAACAACAGCCATCATTCGAGCATTGGTATGCTGCCTTTTGAGCTGTTGTATGGTAGGAGATGTCGGACCCCCATTTGCTGGGGAGAGGTGGGACAGAGAGTGATGGGCAGCACGGAGATCGTGCTTCAGACGACAGAGCAGATTCAGCAAGTTAGGCAGAGGTTATTGACTGCCCAGAGCCGACAGAAGAGTTATGCAGACAGGCGCCGATCCGAGCTTGAATTTCAGGTCGGCGACTTCGTTCTCCTGAAGGTCTCTCCTGTTGGGTTTTGAGCATTCTAACACTTCCTAAGTGTACATGCAACCCTAAATACCTTGGATCTATGTTTTCTCTATTATACATGCAAATAAGAACTTCCAAGGTATTATCCTAATCTAGCATATAAAACAATGGATATAGTAGGATAGAATACATACCTTTTTGGTGTAGTAAGTCTTCATGAAGCTTGAGTGCTTAGTGCCCCAAGTGTGACACCTCAAATGGAATCACAATCATCAAAACACTTGGAATGACTTGAGAGAATTCTACACTCATCAAAATCGGCTAGCCCTTTCTTCACTATCTCTAGTGGCCGATTTTTCCTCAATAATAAGATGCTTATATAGTTACACAATTAGGGTAAACTCTTAATTGTCATGGCTTTCCATTTCCTTGGATCCATGGGTACAAATACACCATGGAGCATCCATGGACCATCCTATGGGTTTTAGCCCAACTTGATTATCCATGGAGCATTAGCCCACTATACAAGTATGGATGATTTACACAATCAACCCATATATTTAATTAGTCTTCTTTTGATCACTTAATTAATCCTAGATTAATTCTTGATCAATACTAATTAAATAATCTTATTATTCTTATCATTAATATACTAGAACTTATAATATATTAATAACCATAAGTGTCTTATTTCTCTCATTCAAGTGCATGATGGTATGCAACCCAAATGGACCATGTCGGGTCGGGTCAAGTCTTACCAAATATAGTTATGGACTTAGACATTAATCCAACAGTCTCCCACTTGGATAAGTCTAAAACTATTATTGCGTATGACTTCAGGAACCAACCGGCAATCGTAGCTCTCAAAAGCTTCTGTCGAACTCTGACCTTGTCGATGAACTCTGACCTTTGTCAATGACTTGTCCATTAGATAAGGGATCATATATTCCTCCATTCTAGATATCATATGGACTGAGACATGGATTATAATCACTCTCTCTGTCCATTTGTTGTTTCCCGATTTCCGATTTATGACGACTGACTAATTGAACAAATCAAATCAGTCCTGGCCCGGCCGAGCACTTCCATTTGTCATCATCAAATCATCGAGGGGCCCACAGATATTGCTTTTATCCCGAAGATAAAAGGAACGGATAAACTTCGACTCATATGGCTTGTTCTACTACTTGTTGAATCATACACAAAAGCACGTTTTATAGCACAGAGTTACCAAATGCGGTTTCGTGCAATCAATGTACTATCAACTCACAGTAACAACTCATATCTCTAGGTTTGAAGAATATAAGATATTATCGTCTCATGATCACTCGTGATAAAATCCATGAAGTGATTCCAATGAGCGCGGGTTGAATCCAATACTCAGAACTTATGAGCACTCATGATTGTTGTAGCCTTGTCCAACACCTTAGACCTCTACAACCCATCATGACAGTCTTAATTCATATCTACTTCCAACATATGACCGACTGTGGATGTTTGAATAACTTAGTCATTCAGGAAGAATAACCCAGTTTATTCGGGAAGTCAAAACATGCAAAGTGAAACACAATAATAATTGAATCCAATATGGTATCAACCCTTTGAACATAAATAAAACACCTTTTATTTATCACCATATGATTACACATTATTCATTGTATACTGTTTCAGCTATCAACTTTAATCTTGAATTTAAAACAACAGTTGTCCCATGCTCCAAGCATGTACACTATGTTTTCTAAACACTAGTCATGCCACACACTAAGTATGCATACTATGTTTGTCTATGATCTTTACTTTGTGAACTAGATCCATTGAACATAACTTCAATGATTCTCTTTTCACACTCCCAAATCCTTACTGCAAATGCGAGAATTCCAAATTCATGCCATTTACAGAAATCTGTTAGATTCTAAACTTATATGCATTAAGTTTCCTAATCTTAAACATATTGAAAATTCTAACTTTGAAACATTTCCAGATTCCATTTTGACTATCACTTCTGAACAAGAGTTGCCTCCTTACAGACTATGTCAATATGGTCCTTCCAGAATTATCACTATACTTCCAATTGTCCTTGAGCAACCAATCTTTGGTAAACCTTAGATTGTCCTCGACAATTGTTTAATCCTTTTAGTCATATCCAGTTCTAAACCTTTTCCCTTCTTAATGCCCCAGGCATTTGGAAAATTTTAGAACGGATGAATATAGCACATGTAATCGATCCTATATCCGAAGCATATGGGACACGATTCATGATGTCTTACATAAAGACTAAACCAGTCTTTTGCTATAATATTTCCATTTCAATTTGCCAAGTTCTCATAATTCAGATTATGAAAAGGGATGCCGTAATCATAATCGAATTTTAGAACGCAAATAATGGACCCATATACAAAATTTCCTTATGTTGAGCCATTCCAACATGAAATTCATATATATCCTTGACTAAATGATAAAACCTCAAATCTAAACCTTATAGATTTGATATGAAGTATAATTTCCTCTCCCTTAATTATAGCAAAACAACTCTTTCCCAATTGAAACTTTTGTTTTCTATAATTAACATTGCTAACTTGCAATACTTATCATAATTATCATGCTCCCACTAACATGATGATTAATAGCATAACACTTATGCTCCCACTAGCTTTGACATGTACTCAGAAATCAGCTGGACTTCTAGAAATCAATACTTCATTGACTTTCTTACCAAAGTTCAGATTTCTGATGCTAGATTGTTTTGATAAAGCTGTATCAAAATCATACACCTTCCCTTAGATAGCACACTTGTGTATCTAAACAATTATGAAGAGGGATGCCGTAATCATAATGTTTAGACCTTTTTGCCACTTCTCACAAGTCCAAATTAGTGTGCCGGTTAACCACACGCGCTCCACTAACGACTTTGAGAATGCAAATATCACAATTGCTATCTAGCTAAAATCTACTTAGTGAAAGTGTTTCCTCACCATCATTTTCATGAATCAGAGAGAAACCTTATGACACTTAGATTTATATGGTGTATGAGTTCTTACCCATATGAATTTGTCAAACCATAATCACAAGACAAAGATAATGACAAATCCAAAACCATATGGATTGAACTCAATCTTAACTTCTTGCCACCTGGCAGCTCAAGGGCCTGCCATTGCTTCCAAGTTGTTATGCAACAAACTGAGAACTCTAAGAACTCATATGCAAATCCAACTTTAACTGGAATGGGCACAGATATGTCAACACGATAGGTTATAAACCTCAAGTCGTGTGCTAGTGAAGAACTTGAGGTTTTATTCTTGATTATTTCTTGAGACTTTCAAGACCTTTAAGACTCCCACTGTCCTCTTGACATATAAGACTCCCTTGTCAAACATCCAAGAGATAGTGCGGATTCTAATCAAGAAAAAGACTTTACCCAATTGGCCTAAGTTGGTCTTTGTTTTATCCAAAACATCACAACTTACCAATTTCAAAGGTACAAGAGTAGAAAACTTTTACTCTTACATTTGACAAGTGTTTTAAACCTTCTTTAAGACATGTCACTCAAATGACAATCTTGGAGTATGACTCTAAGACTTGTATTGGAACGAAGTATGACTCATCTTCTTGATTTAACCATTTCAACAATTCAAGTTCCTCTTCTTAGTCATATGAATGCACTAAGATTTCCTTAGAGAACTAATTTTGATATGGTTTCTTAATCATTAAGATGATCTCAAAACTGATACTAAAGTACTCTCCCATCTTTTCAGATTTGAGAAACTTTTATCCTTCTGCCTAATTTGATTCTTCTTATCGATCTTTTGTGGTGGACTTAATCAGTGCACAAGAATGTGTACTCGATCCCTTAGTCCTTTACTTGACTCACACATCCATGTGGCCGAGTAATTAGTCTTAATTTTCCAAAACTTGAAAGTTCTCATTCATCATGCTATACAACTTGCATGATTCCAAGTTCCGGTCCAATTGAAACTTGGGTGATGAGAATCTTTCTTTATTTGGTAAATTTAGACATTACCACAAATGAAAGAATCAATTTCATACTTCCACTCTTGCTACTAATGGAATCTTATAAGCAACAATTTTTCCTCAAAAGCCATTGTAAGGATATTTTAAAATAAATAAAATCAAAAAAATTTTCTTTTATTTTAAAACTTTGCGGAAAAACTTATCCTTACAATCCATATGAAAACTTGTTGTTATCTATTCCTAAGCAATATCTCATAACTCCTAAGAAGTAGCTCAAGAATCCGATTTTTCAAACTATGCGATAGAAATCCATCTATGCGATCAGATTCAGCATATTCTTCCTTTAAGTTTCTTCACTTTCCTTTGATTCTTAAACCATCACCATGCGACCCGGTCACATCATGTATCAAGAATCTCAGAATAGAAACTTAACAGAGTTAGATAGTGGATTTTACCTGAAGTAGAGTCAAACTTATTGACTTTAACATCCTTAGGTAAATTTGGCAGCTTCGCAACCAATGCCCTTTCTTTGGCAATACAAACATATGGACCCTTTGATAATGGTACACAGGACTATCACAGACTTAGCTTTTCTCTTTACCATTTGGTCAACCGAGTTGACTATAGCCGATCCCTTTCCATTGGGAAGAGAATGCTTTTCTGGATTTCCTGTGTCACTATTGTCAATGTCCATCAAGTTTTAAGGAAGTTGATCTTAACAAATAGATAAGATCATTAAGGGTCTTGTCATAGTCTGTTTCATAGGTGTCCCAAAGGAACTCACTATGTGACTTAGAAAGTGATTGAACCACCAACTTTCTCAAGACTTTGACACCCAACTCTCCCGGCTTGTCAATATGTGACTACATCTCCAAGATGTGATCACACCTAGACCTTGCCTTGCCAATAGGGCTTGAGTGACCTTAAACTTTTCAAGAACTTGTGGGTTGGGGAGAATAATTGGAGGAGGTGAAAGAAGTATGATTTCCAAAGGACATCATCTTCATTTAGGAAACCTTGTTTCACTAGATTTGGGAAGATCATAGGTGTCTATTACAGACATCTTTTGGGAGATATTCAAGATAATTGATTTAAAGTCCTTAATATGACACCCAATATGAAATATTAAGGCTAGGACCCAACAAACTATTTTATAACTTAGAAGAGGTATGCCGTAATCCAAGCTATAAAATATTTGAAGGTAGGTGAATGACGATTCACCAATTTCCACCAAGATAAACGAAATGTATTATTAGGTTTTAATTGGTTTTGAAACTCCAAGATCTTTGAGATTCATTGAACTTTTCAAAGGCATGTTTCAATCTCGAGTGTGCCCTTCAGGTTTTGTGACTGGGATGCCGAGGATCACAAAACAAGGTGTGAAGTAACCATGCAAATCACTTGGTACCCTTAATAAATTACCCCTCAATCGATGTGCCGGTTAACCACACACGCTCCATCGATACTATGATAAATATTAAGTCACCCTTTACCTACCTTGTTAAGTCCAAGTTAGTGTGCCGGTTAACCACACACGCTCCACTAACGACTTAGACAAAGTGTAAAGTGTAATTTCATGGGTTAGCACCTTATTCACATTTTTCCTAAGTAACTAAGATTGGGTATTATTAAGAGTTTAGTTACTTAGTATTATCATTAATACTTTTAATGAATGAGAATTATAGTCTTGTCAAACCCGTTCGGCTAACGACCCTCCACCGGTCAAGCAAGCGGTGGGTGAGAGTGGACACCCATTAAGTTGCCATTTTATAGGCAACAACCTTATACCCACCTTATAGACCGGCTTCGTGAATGAGGCGTACTAGCGGTAAGACTGACTTTACTCTTATACATATATATATTATTAACTTATAATATTATAAAGTATAAGGGTTGAATTTTAACTTTTAAAATTCTAAGGGCTAACTTGGAATTAAAGTATTCATAAGAGAAAACTTTACAAATTCCAAAACTTGAGGGCAAGTTTTGAAACTATTCAAAACTAATTAATTCCATAACTTATGTGTTTAAAGTAGTTTTAATCCAAAAACTCTTCAAGTTCCATAACTTGAGGACAAGTTATGGAAGACTTTAAACTAATAAAAGAATTAACTTTTCTTTATTTTATAACTTATGGAATTAATTAAGGTTACACCTTTTTTTTTTATTTAATTAAATGAAGAGACTCTTGGTCCTCCATAACTTGAGGACAAGTTATGGAGTCATAAAACCATTTAATTAGAACTAGACTCTTCATTTTTGTAACCTTTGCCAATTTTTATGAGTTTTATGATTCTTAAATGTGACTTTTCATATAACTTGAGGACAAGTTACAAAAACACATTTTAGAATCAATTCTTAGATTAATTTGGATTAAAACCAACTATCACATAATTTTATTCATTAATCTAAATTTACTCATAAAACAAGGTAACACAAAAAAAACTTTTGGTGATCCATAACTTATTCTTAAGTTATGGAATCCTTTAAAACATTAACACCAAATTTTGTAACTCCAAAAAAACTTTGAATCAATTTTTTTTAAAAAACCTTTTCAAATCCATAACTTATGGAGGTTTCAAAAAAAAAAAATAAAACTTTTTAGATCAAACTTTTAAAACTAATAAAATAATCATATTATTTTATCTTTTATTAAATTTGACCTAATTCAACTCATAAAGCAAATTATTCAAATTTTACAAATAATTAGTTTTTCACAAGAACAAGTAATTATTTTAAAATTTGACAAACTTCATGTTTTTTTTTTTTCCTTTTTTTTTTCCAACTTTGAAAAAAAAATATTTGCATCAATATAACAGAAAACAACCCGTGGCTCTGATACCACTGTTGGGTTTTGAGCATTCTAACACTTCCTAAGTGTACATGCAACCCTAAATACCTTGGATCTATGTTTTCTCTATTATACATGCAAATAAGAACTTCCAAGGTATTATCCTAATCTAGCATATAAAACAATGGATATAGTAGGATAGAATACATACCTTTTTGGTGTAGTAAGTCTTCATGAAGCTTGAGTGCTTAGTGCCCCAAGTGTGACACCTCAAATGGAATCACAATCATCAAAACACTTGGAATGACTTGAGAGAATTCTACACTCATCAAAATCGGCTAGCCCTTTCTTCACTATCTCTAGTGGCCGATTTTTCCTCAATAATAAGATGCTTATATAGTTACACAATTAGGGTAAACTCTTAATTGTCATGGCTTTCCATTTCCTTGGATCCATGGGTACAAATACACCATGGAGCATCCATGGACCATCCTATGGGTTTTAGCCCAACTTGATTATCCATGGAGCATTAGCCCACTATACAAGTATGGATGATTTACACAATCAACCCATATATTTAATTAGTCTTCTTTTGATCACTTAATTAATCCTAGATTAATTCTTGATCAATACTAATTAAATAATCTTATTATTCTTATCATTAATATACTAGAACTTATAATATATTAATAACCATAAGTGTCTTATTTCTCTCATTCAAGTGCATGATGGTATGCAACCCAAATGGACCATGTCGGGTCGGGTCAAGTCTTACCAAATATAGTTATGGACTTAGACATTAATCCAACATCTCCTTGGAAAGGAGTGATTCGATTCAGGAAGAGGGGCAAGTTGGGGCCCCGGTATATTGGGCCATTTCGTGTGATCGCAAGGGTAGGCCGGGTAGCCTATCGGTTGGAGTTGTCAGCGGAGTTGGGACAGATCCACGACACTTTTCATGTGTCGCAATTGAGGAAGTGCATAGCCGATGAGTCGGCAGTGGTTCCATTGGAGGATATTTAGGTGGATGCGAGCCTGAATTATGCCGAGAGACCAGTGGCCATCAGGGATCGGAAGATCAAGGTTCTGAGGAACAAGGAAGTACCTCTAGTGTTGGTTCAGTGGCAACACCGTAAGGGGTCGGAAATGACTTGGGAGCCAGAACGTGAGATGCGGGAGCAGCATCCAGAACTATTTGCAGAGTGAGACTTCGAGGGCGAAGTCTAATCCTAGCGAGGGAGAGTTGTAACAGCCCGGAATCTCAGGTATTATTAAATTATGTTTTTGGGGGTGATTTAAGAGGGGACTCGGCGAGTTGGAGCCTAGACTCGCCGAGTAGGATCGCAGACTTGGTCGCGGGTTCGCGACTGGACTCGACGAGTCCAGATATGGACTCGGCGAGTCGACGCTGTTCAGCAGAAACCCTAACCGTTCGGTTTTGGATCGTATATAATGCACTTATAGGCCGTCATTGTCTGTCTTTAGTCGACTGAGAAGAACCCTAAACGGCTGTGAGCATCTAGAGCAAGATTGGAGGATATTAGGGCTTGAAGAAATTGTTGTGCAAGGAGGAGAAGGGTTTTGGCTAAAGGAACAGCAAGGGAATTCGAGTTCTGCGGTTTGGAGACACAGAGAGGGCATATTCCAGGTAATATTTCGGATTCCTTTCTGTTATGTGATGTGTGCATGGATTTAGGGTTTATGGAACCCATTTGGTGATTAGATGAATTAGTGCCTTGTTACCCAACGACTATAATCTTGTATTAGGACCTTTAGAGGTCCAGAAGGTCCCATGCTTGTGTATTTCGGGACGAGACTTATCTCAGGAAGCAGTTTGATCGACTGCATGGCGTGGACTCGCCGAGTCCGATGAACAGACTCGGCGAGTAGCTTGGAGATTTACTGAAACTCGTCGAGCTGTTCTTCAGACTCGGCGAGTGGAGTCGGGGTGGCCCCGCGATTCTTCCAGGAGTAACTCGTCGGGTCGAGGAGGATACTCGACGAGTAGATAGGGAATCTCAGAGAGTTGGAGGACGTCTAGACTCGCCGAGTCGCCATGGCACTCGCCGAGTCCGGTCGAGTTGACCGTTGACCGTTGACCAGAGTTGACCTAAGTCTGACTTCTTAGGGATAGTCACACTTAGAAGAGATAAGTGTTAATGAGATATGTGATGTTATAGGGAGGTTGTAGCTCGTCGGATTGTGCACGAGTCATTTCGGGATTTGCTAGCTTTCAGCTTCTACGAGGTGAGTCTTCTCACTACACTGTACCCGGAAGGGTTTGACTGTGTGACCGGAAGGTCAGATATGATATGTGATATGTATGCTATATGTGGTAAGTTATTTGTTATATGTGTGCTATGTATGTTATGTGGGCCGGAAGGCAATATGTTATGGGCCGGAAGGCGATTATGTTGTGGGCCGGAAGGCGTTGTATTGAGGACCGGAAGGTCAGGGCCTGGAAAGGCGCATGTGCGTAAGTGTATATTGGGGGACTCACTAAGCATTTATGCTTACAGTGGTTATGTATGTGTTTCAGGTACTAGCGAGGACCGTGGGAAGGCGCCGGCGTGATCGATACACACTGAAGATTGTTTTTATGATCTTGGGATTTAGACTATTTGTATCTGATATAATACTTAAAATTATTTATGCCTTGTTTTGAATGGAAATACCTTATTTTTAAAAATGAAAAATTTGTTTGAAAATTTGAGTTGTTACAATCTCCCTCCTCAAAGTCTCTAGCACCTCCCTTAAGTGCTTCTCGTGCTGCTCCTCAATCTTGGAATAAACCAAAATGACGTCGTACTCTCCCAATCCCGTGATTTGGAATATGATCCTTCACTATCCGCTAATAATTCCTCGGTATGCCATTTCTTGGAAGTATAATTCAAACATAAACGGAGGATAACCCATAGTCACACTTACTCAACCCCTGGAACGAAAGACTCCATCGTGCAGTTTTCCGCATGTGCTGTACTGAATCTAACCCTACTGGTCTCTCAAAAGCTAATCCGAAATCTAGGGTCTCCTCCTGAGGCCCTTCAATATAAGAAACTGATATAGTTCCCTTTTACCTATGTGCTCCAAGTCCATATCCCTTTCTCAAGTTCTAGAAGTCATATCATTTAGGGTCTTGCACCTCGAGATACTCACGATCTCCCTGCTATCATTCTGTAGTATGTCCTGATATCTTACATTCTATGTCTCTTCTTCTGCTAGTCTACTGTGGTTCCAACTAATCTTTCTCTCCCGAGACTTGGCAGTGATCTCTGCCCTAGTATCCGTAGTCTAGCAGAGGTCTAATAACTTTGGCGCCAACTATTGTGCCTCAATCGACTGGGCATACTCTACCCGGAATCTGATCTAAAATCATCTCATGACATAACATCAACCACATCATCACTCAACCCACTACTAACCTCTTCCTATTAATCTCGTGCTCTATCCCTCAAGAGACAGGAAGTAAGTCAGATCCTGTCTCCTTTTCGAGACAATGTCTGGTACGAAAAGTGTTAGCGACATCTGCCAACCATCTGCTGCTAACAATGGGGTCCCTAACCCCCTGACAATCTGAAGCTTCATAAACTCTGAATTCCCGAAACATCAACGTACGGGTCCCTATCATGACTGCTATCTCAGTGTAGAATGTACTCGGCCTCTCATCACAATCTCTATAATTCCCTCATTGATCATACTGAGGATCACAGGAGTTTGATCAATGATACTGCACGTAACCTCAGATGGAATGAACTCCCTCATCTGATCATCGAGCTGCCCGGCTACCGAGTCCGAGCCTGATCCCTCGTCGACACCAGAACTACCATATGGTCTACCACGTAGCATCACTATACTCGGCAATATACCATCACTAACGTCACAATACTCATCAAAACTTGAGGGATCTCACACACTACAAGTTTCCTGGATTCATCTCAGCCTTCCTTGATTCTAGTACGGATCCTCTGCTTTGAGTAGTACGGGCCCATACTACCTTCCACATCTATCCGTACTTTCATCAAGTACTGCCTCGACTCCACCAAGTCACTTCTACTACTACTGATCTCTGTTACTCTCATCCTAGGCTTGCCCTAGGGAAATCTCTGACTCCACCCAATCTAGTCCTCAGCTGTTGAAGGCCTCCATATAATGCTAATTAGCCATCACCTGAATACCATCACATGTGACGAGTCTCAGATAATCCTTCGAGTAAAAGACTCGTCCCTACAATGGTTAGACTCAAACAAGAGCTGCACAATAGGGCCAAAATTAGCACTCTGAGATTATTCAACCCTGATCACATGTGACGTGACGTATTCACCTAATGGCTAACTCCCATCACTAAGAGTCTTACAAAGCACAAAGCAAGCAACATTCAGACACAGGAAACTACTCAAGCAAATCTATTCTCATAACGAGAAACTGTACTAGCATACAATGCTAAGCTCATACTATCAGGCATAACCTAAATAGGCTATCCTACTACTGTCTACTCAATACTAGCATGCAATTCTCATAAATTTGAAGCACATATAGCAGGCACATAAGGCATCCTCTTAGATCCTTAGTCCTACTCTAGCATGCTGTTCTACTGAAATTGAAACTGACAATCATAACATAAATTTGTATGGGTAATTTGGGAGTACTTACTTGAGCTCGGTTGATTGCATGCACCCCACCCTTTTCTCTTTTCAAAACTCTTTTTGCTTTTTCTAAAACTCTTTTCTTTATAATTTTTCTAAAATTGTTTTCTTTTCTCAAAATTCTTTTGTAACCATGGTTTTTCTCTTGATCAGAGTATAAACACCCCAGGCTGAACAAATGGTCTGTGCACTACAATCTTTCCGAGCTCCTCTTTTGAAAACTGAGTACCTGAAACCAAAACTTAAACTGTAAGCACGAAGCTTAGTGAGCTCCCCTAAACTACCACATACCATACAATAACATATAAACACATATTGGGCCTTGCCCACTGCATCGGAACGAAGTCCGAAAACTGTATCGGACCGAAGTCCGGAACTAACTGGGACCTTGTCCCCTGCATCGGACCGAAGTCTGGAACTGACTGCATCGGACCGAAGTCCGGAACTAACTGCATCGGACTGAAGTCCAGAATTGACTGGGACCCCGTCTCCTGCATCGGACCGAAGTCCGGAAACTGACTGAACATAACATATTGTAACATATCAACTAGCATGAATACATATACTGCATACTGCATCGGAACAGAGGCCGGAACACAAAACTAAAAACATGCTTGAATCATAAAGACATCAAGCACTCTAACTACTGCATCGGACCGAGGTCCAGAACTAACTGAACATAGCATAACATAATCATAGCATATAATGTAAACACATATACTACATATTGCATCGGACCATAGTCCGGAACACATAACTCATCTGTATCACAAAGACACCAAGCATAATGAACTACTGCATTGGACTATAGTTCGGTACTACTGCTAACTAAACGAGTCGGCATTGTGGCCATAGACCCGTTCCTACTAGAAGGAAACTCACCTCACACTGCTGAAGTCCCGCAGACTCGACCCCAACTGCTAGATGACAGATTCCCGATCTGTCAACATCAAAATAACACCCAATTAATAATTGGGTTTGTAACGTCCCAATTTCGCAAGACTAAAAATTTCTTTTATAAAACATTACTTAAAGCACATTTATCAATCCATAACATAATCAGAGTATTAATTCCAAAACATATTTTCATTATCAGAGTAAAACATCCCAGGCTGTCTAATCTATGGTGTGTGCCATGCGATCACCCCGAGCTCTTCCTTCCGCTACCAGAAGTACCTATAACCAAAACTGAAAACCGTAAGCACGAAGCTTAGTGAGTTCCCTGACCTACCACATACCATGCATAAACACAAGCTGCATATACTGGACCACACCCACTATTCCGGGCCTCGCCCCCTACCTCGGGCCTCGCCCGCTACAACGCCCCTGCCGCTCCAGGCCTCACCTGGCTTCAAGCCCCGCTCGGATACAGATCTGTTTCACTTAGGCCTCGCCTGTCACTGGGCCTCGCCCGCTAACATATACTAACACATAAACATATCACAAAACATAAACTAAACATATACTACCGTATCCTGTTCTAAGGACTTGCCCATGTCCTGTTACTGTTGAGTCATGGAACCCTGTCCATGCTCCTACTGATAGTGAGATACGGGCCCGACCCACACTCACTCTTTCCCTATCCTGGGCCTCTCCCCTATTCTACTGCTAATGAGATATGGAACACCGTCCATACTCTACTGTTGGTGAGATATGGTACCTCACCCACACTCTCCTCCCTACAGGCACATACAAGTATCATACAGACAAACAAGTATACTCTATAATGCAAACCATTCCTTGGGCACCCGCCCGCTATAGATGGACCTTTGTCCCGAATATCATACTAGCAATCAATGCCTAGGGTTAACCCCCAAGTCTTCATACTCATAACTACATGGGCCGACATTGTGGCCGTAGACCCATTAACACAGAAGGAGAACTCACCTCGAACTACTAAACTTCTGCTGCTACTGTCTGTCTGTTGTCCGACAATTCTCTGAACCGCTGCTCCACTAGTTCCCCGAGCTACCAATATCAATATAACACTTAGTCTAACTGACCTCTCAAAACTCAACCAAGTCAACTCTGGTCAAAGTCAAAGTCCTGGTCAAAGTCAAACTTCCAGGTCAACCCTACTCACCGAGTCTGCCTACTGACTCGCCGAGTTCATATGCTCAGAGTCCTTCCATTCTCGACTCGACTCACCGAGTTAGACCATGACTCGCCGAGTCCACTGATTCCCGAGTCTTGTCCTGTCCAACTCACTGAGTCTCCACTCAACTCACTGATTCGAGTCTTAACTCGAAGGGTTTGGGGTTTCGTGACTTGACTCGCTGAGTCCAAGAACAGGCTCACCGAGTCCATGACAATCTTCAACAGACTCGCCGAGTTGTTCATCCAACTCGTCGAGTTCCTCTTAATCTTCATACTACTCGCCGAGTCCACTCGAAGGACTCGCCGAGTCTATTCATTCCTTCATACATACAGAGGCTTTTGAGTCATGCAGGGACTCCAAACTGTAGATCCACTCTCCCAAAGCCCACTCCCCACGTAAAGTTGCAACCTTTACGTGTAGCTATGGAGATCTAGGCTAAACACACCACAAACTTGGGCTTAAGACAACCATGCATCATCTACACTCTCAAGGCTGATACTTTATGACTCTCTAGGCCAAGACACAACTGGAGCTAAAGGGATTCAACTTGGGAACATCCAAACCTCGAAATGCACCACACTTGGTCCAAAATCTCATAAAGAGGGACATGAAAAGATCCAACAACTAACAAGTCAAGGAAGGAACTTGATTACCAAAATGAGCAGCTAAAGAGATGAATCTTCTGGATCCACAACCTTCCTCTTGAACCCTCAACTCCTTCTTCTTCTAGGCTTCAAGAACACTCCAACTCTTCAACAATGGCTCACACACTCAAAGAGAGCACTAGGGTTTCGTGGACTAGCTTCTGGACAATGGGGGCTACAAATGAGGCTGATAGAAGGGAGAATGAGATGCTTAAATAGGGTCCAAGTCCCAAGATTAGGGCTTTCTCAAACCAGACCAGACTCGCTGAGTCAGTCTCCCCGACTCGTCGAGTCGGTCACTTAAGCCGCGACACGGATCACGCTCCTACTCGTCGAGTTCCTCCCTGGACTCGACGAGTTGACCCCTTTGACTTAGGATTTTCTTTCCTTTGTTGGCCTTTCTGATCCTGGGTGTTACAACTCTCCCCTACTTAAACTAAACTTGTCCTTGAAGTTCACCATGGCCAACTGACCTAAGATCTGCCTCCAACACTCTGCTGGTAGACCTAACATCCGCTGACTACCTTCGCCGGCCTTCCGCTCGGTCATTTTGACCAACATTACTCCTTGCGGATAAAAATCTCGGGTCAACCATGACCCTGAACATTCTGGGAACACAACTTACTCAACTGACAAACCTTCTGATACTCCCTGAGTACTTATGCTGAACACCCTGGGGGGTTCACCCCTTTCTTTCCTTGTGCGATTT